>NC_056695.1:65268643-65571674 GCF_018350215.1 Panthera leo | reverse complement strand
AAGCCGGACGCTTAACCAACTGAACCACCCAGGCGCCCCAACCATGTCTTGTCTTTTATGGAATTTTCATTCTTACTGATTGTATTTAATAATTGGATTTTGATGACTATGTTTGATGACTATGTTTGATTTCTGGGTTAGCTCATCTCTCTGTTCTTGAAGCCACCATGTCATTTCCTGTTCTAAGACCCTGAATCTGTAACTGTGTCCCAACTTTGGCCTTTGAATTGGGGTGTTCTATCTTTGGAATATAGACCCCTAAAGGAACCTCTTGGATGCTCCAAGCCTTCATCTAAACAGAACCAGTACAGACTCAACCCTGCTTTTAGGTACAGCCTCATGAATTGCCTTTGTTAAAGAAGAGAGAGCCTAGTGGCTCATATCAGCATCCCAGTAGGCATTTTTTTTTATGTTGATAGAATTTACTTCCTAACCAGAGGTGCATGCAGTAATTCCTCATTTCTTTTTATATTTTAAATTGCAGATGTGAAGGAACAATCCCATTGGGAAATTATCAGCTGCCCCATATTTTCTGCATGTAAACCATGCATTTCCTTATTTTGATTTTTCTTCACTTACCTTCTAGGTGTGGTTGTCTTAGAATCATAGAATGTCAGGGTTAAAGCAGCTCAGCCATCACCTAATTCATTACCCCTTCAGTTGCTGAATCCTAGCATTTTCATTTGATTCTTATTTTATATCACATCTCTGCTGAAATTCCCCTTATATTCATGCATGTGCTCTAACTTTTCCACTATATTCTTTAACATATCAGTGGTAGTTATTTTAAAGTTTGGGCCTTATAGTTCCAACATCTGAGTCATCTGAGTCTGGTTCTGTTGATTGCTTTATCTCTTGACAGTGGTGGTTTGTTTTTTTTTTTTTTTTTTCCTTCTTTTCTTGTTATTGTTGTTGTTTGTTAGTTTATTTTTGTTTTTAATGTGTTTCCTAATTTTGATTCATTGCTGCACACCATGTGAGAAGTACAGAGACTGAGATAAATAACATTTATGCTCAGAAATGAGTATGCCCTTTTTTCTGTATGGCTGTTATTAGGTATGGGGTTGAGCTGGTCTCATCAAGGGGTAAGCTAAATTTGAGTTTGTGTTGCTACTGTTAACCTTTAGTGCTCCAGAACTTCAAATTATTCCAGTAATTAAAATATCCAGTAACTAAACACTGCCATTACCTGTGCTTGGAATAGGACTGAGGGGCTAAAAGAAACATTTTTTTTTCCTGACAAGTACTTTGACCAGAGTTTTATAAATTGTAGAAAAAAAATTATGATACATTTGCACACTGGTTTCCTGAAAATAGATTGTTTTGATTTTATCGCCCTTCTAAAAAATGTCTATTTACATTGACATTTATGGTTACAGCCTTGATACACAGCCAAACCACACATCTAGATTTGGAGTAATGAGCATGGGGTTATAAAGATGGGTCATCTGATAGGAGAGTAAATTAAACACTGACTCTGTGGCCGGTTGATTTGCACTAAATGAATGAGAAAAGTAACGAGTTATAGGTCGTTTTCCCTATAGTTTATATAAAACTCCTCTTTTCTTCCCTTAAATTTGATTCTTTTGGCTACCAGCCCAGCATAAACTGTTGTCAGTGCCTCTCTGAGCCAGTGATTCTTAGGTCTGAATTGTACTCTTCATCTTCAGGACATCCTTATGCTGAAACTCATGGGATTATTGAATTATAAAAGTGACCTGCAGGGTAATTGAGGATTTTTCGTAAAAGTGTAAGCAGGAGTTCTTATGTAGGTTTCATAGATTTTTTGGGGGGAGTCAGGAGACCATGGGTTATTTTTGGAGAGTCTACAAGACTCCCAAGATTGTGTGTAAAACTAATACATATTATGTGCTAGGCATTTCACCAAGCCCCCTACATGCATTGTCTCATTATTTGATATTTCAACACTGCACAGCAAGTGTTATTCTCTCTGTTTGACAAATGAGGAAACTGTGGCTAGGAGAATAAAGACTTTTATAAGATCTTATTACTGGTAAGAGGCAGAACAGAATTTGAACGCAGGCTTGTTTGAATATAAATCTTTGTTCTTTAAGTTTGGGAAGTAAAGCCATAGACAACAAATTTATAAACAGATCTCCATTCTTTCCTCTGCTCCCAATAAAAATATAATTTCTGATATTAGTCTTGGTGATGCCTTAGTTTCTTTCATACACTCCCCACTGCCTCCATTGCATCACTTGTGACATTGATTAGAACTTTTAGCCATAAAAGTGACTACAGGTCTGATAAGTACTAATTAAATAGAAGTGTAGCTAAAGATGTTTTCTAAGAAGAGAAGGTGGTGGTTGTTTTGTGAAAAGATCAGAGAAAACCTCTGTAAGGAATAGGAATTAGCATTTATCACAAATTGTTATATGGGTGTGAGGTTATGTGTACCAACACATCTGTTTCCTTCATAATACACCAGTGGGCTCACTGGCAGTAGTAATACATTGACCTTCTAAATATCCTGAATCTAGTAAAAAAATGCCTGGCATACATAAGTAAGCAGAGTGATGGAGTTGTAATTTGAGGAAGATATTGCACCAAGGACTTTTAACACCATAGGCAAAAAATATTTTGGAAAAAAAAGCAGAAGTATTTTAGTATATAATTTGAGAGAGGAAAAAAATCAAAGGATGATCACCATTTGAGTATATGGCCATTCACCATTCACTGGTATTTTCCCTAAGAGAATTTGGTAGATTCATAGGTTCATAACCATTTGAGATCACTCCAATTTTAGTGAATTTCAACTCCACTCTTGATAAATACAAGCACTTCTTAGTGTTAGGACTCTGAAATTGTAAGTCTAGCTTTGCCCTTATGGGAATCTCTTAATCTCAGTTATGATGACAGTGTACAGTAGGTATAATTCCTTAGTGGATTTATAGATTCTCCCAATGTCATTGAGATTCTATTTTCTTGGGTTATGATATGCACTCCATTCAGACTGACACATTCCTTGGATCTGATGTTCAGCATATTCTTGGACCTTTTAGTTAAGTCTTCCTGGAGAGTTGGCAAGAAGTCTGGTGAACATTCATTTTTAAGTCCTACAAAGGGAAATTTAGTTTAATTGAAACCCCTTTGGCGCTGTCTCAAGTTAGAGCAATAACTTTTAGGAATAGTCTCAGCCTGTCAAAATATTGAAAAAAAAAAAGAATGATTTCTCTTGGTTCACTTCAGAGGTTACCAAAAACTACTACTGATATTTTAAACATATAATTGTTTAGAAAACATCTTTATGCTGTCCAAAGTAAAATAAAGAGATCTTTTAAAATATTTTGGTTTAATGTGTATGTTGTGTTTTTTTGTTTTAAATGTAGGAAGCAGTTTTGTGGAAAGGACTTAGCATTTTTTTTTTAGTTTTGAATTTTTAAAAAATTGTATTTATTTTGAGAGAGACAGAGAGAGCGAGTGGGGCAGGTGCAGGGGTAGGGGGAGAGAGTCCAAAGCAGGCCCTGCACCATCAGTGTGGAGCCCAATGTGGGGCTTGAACCCACGAACCATGAGGTCATGACCTGAAATGAGATCAAGAATCTGGCACTTAACCAACTGACCCACCCAGGCTCCCCATCTTATCATTTGTCATTATTTATTTTATTTGGAATTGGCTCTGGGTAATTTATTATAAGGTAATGTCCCTTCTGGGTATACTACCTAAAAATTTTTTGTGTTTATTTTTTAGTTTCATTTTGATGTCATTTTAAAACAAAATTTTGCTCTCTTATATTAAGGGGGTGGACTTTGGAAGCAAAAAATAACTGGGTTTGGAGGCAGAAAACTTGAGACTTTGAATCAGCCATCTAACACCTGAATGTCTATTTCCCCATCTGCAAAATGGGAATAAGAATTCTTCCACTTCTGATTTTATAGAATCCTTCTCAAGGTGAAATGAAAAATTTATGACATAATTGCTTTGTAAACAAATAAAATGATATGTGTGTATTGTTTCCATCTGTCAAATACAAAAAAAACAATACCTATTGATGGAGTTTGTTATGGGGATTAAATAATTCATACATGTACATAATAAACATTCAACAGAAGTTAGACAGTATTATTATTAATACAATTATTATTATTCTAATAATTCATTGTTAAGCTTGTATTCCAGAGGTTCAGTCTTGAACTAATCCATCTGAACAAAGATAGGGCATCATGAAACCAGAACCAAACCTGGCTAAGAATTAGAAACAAAAACAAGACAAAACAAACAAACAAACAAACAAAAAAACCACAGAGTCACAAAAGTAAAAAAGAAACGACAAAAATACTTTTGTAATGTTTTGTATACTGATTTGTGTCTCCTCAAAATCCATCTGTTGAGGGGCGCCTGGGTGGCTCAGTCGGTTGAGCGTCCGACTTCAGCTCAGGTCATGATCTCGCGGTCTGTGAGTTCGAGCCCCGCGTCGGGCTCTGGGCTGATGGCTCGGAGCCTGGAGCCTGCTTCCGATTCTGTGTCTCCCTCTCTCTCTGCCCCTCCCCCGTTCATGCTCTGTCTCTCTCTGTCTCAAAAATAAATAAAAACGTTAAAAAAAAAAATTAAAAAAAAAATCCATCTGTTGAAATCCCAACTCCCAAGGTGATGGTATGAGGAGGTGGGGCTTTTGGAGGTGATTAGGTTGCAAGGACAGAGTCTCAGAAATGGGATTAGTGCTCTTACAAAAGAGGTGCAAGAGAGATCCCTCACCCTTTGCATCATGTGAGGACACTGTGAGGAGGTGCTGTTTGTGAACCGGAAAGCAGGTACTCACCAGATGCCACATTTGCTGGCACCGTGATCTCTGATTTCTCAGCCTCCAGAACTATGAGGGATACACTTGTGTTGTTTATAAGTCACCCCGTCTACCGTAGTTCGTTAGAGTAGAATTAGACTAAGAGTAGTGCTTCTCAGGGATCATTTCAGGAGGAAAAAAATGTGTGTGGGCTTAAAATACTTACCAGGTGCCTTTTTGGGGGCAATTACAGTTTAACTGGCTCCAACAGATGAGTCCACTTGGACAACTTGGTGAGACATCCAAAACTGTCAAGTTCAATTTTTCAAAACTTTAAAAAGATGACTTTTAGGCACATGTGAAATGAATATGTATCTAATATTTTACGCAACTTATTAATTAATGAGGGAACTGGTAAGATGATAAACCTTGTTCAAAAGAAAATTGGAAAAAAATGAAGATTTATATAGTCAAGTATTCAATGAAAATGGTGAAGTAAATTTCGTATACACTGGTTCATATCCTACAGAACAATGCAACCGACACCTTTGGTGTCATCTTTTCTAGCAGACAGAAATGTACACGTTAACATGGAACTTCACAGACTGAGCTCTAATTAAAAACTAAATAGCAAAGACAAATTAAGGTGTCTTCTCATTGGTAATTAAACATTTCTTTGGTAAACCTGTTAAACAATGTTAAGTTGAAAGAACATAGTATTTCCAAAGAACATCTTGCCTTATTTCCAAGTTTTAGATATTTTTAAAAATTTTTTTAAATGTTTATTTTTGAGAGAGAGAGAGAGAGAGAGAGAGAAACAGAGACAGAGTGTGAGCAGGAGAGGGGCAGAGAGAGAGAGGAAGACACAGAATCCTAAGCAGGCTCCAGGCTCTGAGCTGTCAGCACAGAGCCTGATGCAGGGCTCAAACTCATGAACTGTGAGATCGTGTCCTAAGCCGAAGTGGGATGCTTAACCAACTGAGCCACTCAGGTGCCCCTAGATATTTTTTTGAGTGATAAAAAGACATAGAGGGTTTTAAAGAGGGGAATGCCATGATACGATTTATGTTGTAAGAGAATTCCTGGGAGGATCTCTGCTTTGGGGTGATAGACTTCAGGAGACCAATAGAGGAAGCAGGAGGATCTTCCAGGAGGACATACTTTAGTTGAAATAAGAGGTTATTTTGTTGAGGACGACATTGGAAGTGGCCATATTTGGAAAAGTTTTAAGGTGGTGACAACAGGATTTGCTCATGGGTTGGATGTAGTGTGTGAGAGAAAGTGAAGAATCATGTTGAATGCTAGGTTCTTTGGCTGAGTCCTAGGTGTGGAGTTGTGAGTAACACAAATAAATTCCTGCCCATGTAGAACTAACAGTCTACTGAGCAATTTGTTTAAAAAAGCAAACACTGTTTAATCCCAAATTCAAAATTGTTTACAGTAAGTAAAGTATTATGGAAAACACAAAAGGAAGAGAAGAGCCTATTTTAATAGGTGCTCAGAAGAAGGCAGGGAGATGAGAGGTGAGAAGGAGTTAGGTATGTAGAGTCAGGGAAGAACCTTCCAGAAAGAGGACATAGCTACATAAGGGCTCCTAAGAGAGAAAAGACTTGAGGTTTAGGAACTGAAAGAAGGCCTGCATGGTTAGACCACGTGGAGTGAGGTGGAGGGAGGACTGGTTTGGGTTAGAAAAGCAAGCATTCTAGAGCATTGCATGGAATGTAAGAGCATGTTTTTTGTTTTTTTGTTTTTTTTTCTTTTTTCCCCTCTTGGTACAATAGGAAATGGTAGTCCAGGTGAGAAATGATGGTTGTTTGGACTAGCAAGGTGGCTGTGGAAGTGGAGATGAATGAATAAATGTAGGAAATGGCGTGAAGGCAGAGTCCATCATTTGGATCTATTTCTCAGTGGGGAGATCACAAAGGGGATTCAGTGGGGGAGAAACCTTTGTTGAGCCCTGGATCTTTCACTAACTGTGGATATTACCTGTGGATAAAAGACTTCACCTTCTCTCTCCACATTCTCCCTATGTGAGTCTAAGGTTGCAAGTCCTTAGGCAGTGAAAGAGGCACAACTAAGGAGAATTAATTGGCTCATGGATCCCAAGAAAACATTGAATAACACGACTTTAGAAGCACAGAAACTTCATCAGAGCCTCAGAAAATATTAGAATCAGGTGCTCAAAGATGCCACTGACTTGCATTTGTTTCTCTCTGGGTATCGGCCTTATATTGTCTCAGGAAAGCTCCCAAATTGTACACCTTAAAACTTCTGCCAGTCAGCAGAGACAGCTTTGGGGTGCCAAGTTCAAGATCTCAGGGAAAAGCTCTGATGGGCCCAGCTTGGGCTGGTTGCTTACGGTGGGGATAATCTATGGGTTGAGGCATGAGGTCACGTGGACATATGGCAGCTTCCACGAAATAAGAGAACAGGGGAAGAGGGTAAAGGGGTGATGGTGTTACAGTTCTCACATTTAATCTGAGGGTGTTCAGAAAATAATTACTGAGCAGCTACTCTGTGTCATATACTAATTGATTAAGATATAAGATAGCTGCTGGGACGCCTGGGTGGCTCAGTTGGTTGAGTGTCCGACTTGGGCTCAGGTCATGATCCCCTGGTCTGTGGGTTCGAGCCCCGTGTTGGGCTCTGTGCTAATAGCTCAGAGCCTGGAGCCTGCTTCGGATTCTGTGTCTCCCTCTCTTTCTGCCCCTCTCTCGCTCATGCTCTCTCTCTGTCAAAAATAAATACACATTAAAAAAAATTACAAAAAAAAGATACAAGATGGTTGCTGAAGTCTCTTCCAATCATAATCTGCAATTCTGTGAGATTTTACAGGAAAATGGCCAAGTAGCCAGTATTGTTCTGGTATCTATGAATTTTAAGTAGTTATCTTCAGGCTTACCATTCTTTCTCAGCGATGAGAATAAAATAGTTTAACCTCTCTGGACAAAACAATGCTTTAATATTCTAATTTATTATACTTAAAAAAATCCATTCCCTATAGTGTTTGTATTTACTCAACACTAACTGTCTATGCAAGTCTTGAGTAGTTCAGAACACACACACACACATAAATGGCGTGGCTTTCACTTTTCTTTGTCTGGAAAGCTCTTCTTCCCAAATTTCCACAAGGTTTGCTTCCTTATCTTCTTTAGGTTTTTGTTCAAGTGTCACTTTGGCAAAGTAATAACCCTCAAAGATGCTCAGTCCTATCTCTGGAAACTGGGAATATGTTAAGTTACACAGCAAAGGGTAATTAAGGTTGCAGATGGAATTAAGCTCACAATCAGCTGACTTTAGCAGGAGTAGCCTGGGTTATCCAGGTGTATTACATAATCACAAACCCCTAAAGGTGGGGGCGGCGGCGGAGAAGAGAAAAGGGAGGCATGAGAGGCTCAGTCAGAAGGTGTGGGTACCTGAAGCTCAGAGAGCTGTAACGTGGCTGGTTTTGAAGATGGAAGAAGACCATGAGTTAAGAAACGTGGGTGGCCCCTAGAAGCTGGAGAAGGTAAAGAAATGGATTTGACTCCGGAGAAGAATGGAATTCTGCTGACACCTTTGAGTTTTGTTCCGTGAGACCTCGTGTTGGACTTCGGACCTGCTGAAGTGTAAGATAACATCTTTGTTATATTTCTTAGTATTGTAGCTACATCGTTGTAGCTGAGTGGGTAGCAGGTGGGGTCTGCTTTTGGGTCCCCCGCTCGGCCGCGGGCAGCAGGGAAGGCTTGTGCCCCCCACCACCCTCGCTGGGCCTTGGGCAGCAGGGGCCTGTGGGCTGGTGTCTCCCCCCACCCCCAGCCCGCGGGTAGCAGGGGTGCGTGGGGGGGGGCCCTGTGGGTGGAGCTCTGCTGTTGGCAAACTAAAAACATAAAAGCAGGAATTAAAGTGGGAGAAGTGGGGTCACTCAGAAGGTCAATTACGTAGGTCACCTAGGACTTTATAAAAAGGGGGACTTCACCTGTGGGACAGCTGATTCTTCAGAGTTGTGTGACTGGCAGTGTGTTGATTGGAAATGGGTCTTTCAAGTGGGTGTTCTGCAGTCAAAAGCTTTTTGTTACCATCAAGCCAGTTGTCAGGCATTTTACGCTACAGCTTGCTCTCCAAGCCTAGTCTAGAGAGGAGCACAGGGGTGTAAACAGATACCTGTCAGGTAGCTAGTTACATACAAAACTTGAGTATGCAGGCACTTGAGAACATAAGTAGTGGCTACATCAAGCCACGGGTTCGGGAAGGCCTCAGGTAAGGTCAGAGATCAGTAATAGAGACAGATCAGGACACTTAATAATAGAAACTTGATTCTGTATTTAGAGCTTCCTACTTGCCCTTACTTTCTTAAACTTTCTGCCTTCTTTTAAAACTACATACTTTAAGAGGTCATGGACCATATCTGTATCAGTTTAATATGCGAATCCCTTAAGCTTGCATAGCTCTTTAGAATTCATAAGTTTCATGTGTATCTTATTTAAGCATCAGAAAGACTGGACAAAATGTACATCAGGTGTTTTTATCCTACAAATGCTGAAAGCACAAAGGCTAAATGATCTGAGTAGCAGGATTATTGGTGTAACTCTTCAGTATTTATGCAGTGCTTTCCACATATGTATTCATCCTCCCACAATTTGGGGTAGGTAGGTAGGGTTGCTGTTCTTGCACTGGCTTTGCTGATAAAGAAATTAAGGAGTTAAGCCTAAGAGTTTGAAGTGACTGCCTGGGATCTTGTAACAGTGAAGAAACAAAACTGGATTCGAACCCTGGTCTTCCCATGCCACGTCCAGTCCATTTTTAATCTGTTGATTATGAGGAGCTATAAAGGGTGTAATTAGAAAAGAACCTCAGCTTTGTGGGGGAGTTAAACAGTCTTTGGCTCTTCTCCTTTCTGTAAATCTTTGGGTGAGTCACTTAACCTTTTGTCTCTATATAAGTAAAAAGAGAATAATCTACATACTAAGCAATTGTGTGTAAAATGCCTAGTGCTCTGCTTGTTCCCCAGTAGATGGTTCAGTGAAGAATTCTTAGGTTAATTCTAATACGTAGTTGGATTTACAGGAATGGAGTTTAGGCAAGTCCGGCCTGGATTTGGGAGACATGGGCATATTAAGGTCTAATGTATTGAAGGGAGTTGAATGAACAACCTATCTGGTTAAGACTAGAAGCATTGAAGAGCTTTGAAGCCTCCTGGGCACCTGTTTCAACTTCCTTGACCAAAAGGGACTAAACCTGACACCTGATCTTCTCCTCGAGGGAGTACTAGAAACCTATTTGGTCTGGCATTAACAAGAAAAAGGCAAGTGTTGTGTGTGGGCTTGTCTCAAGGAATCTAAATGCAATCAGGCTTCAGGAATGAAAAAAAGTTTCTCCACCTTTATCTCATTTCCTTCATATCTGCTGAGTTTTCTCCTTCTGAAGACCAGATTTCTCTTCTCTATTCCACATGCTTTCTCCTAGGCCAACATCCTATTGTTCCAGGCCACCCATGGAGACTTACTCAACACTGGTTGAGATTTTAATTCCTAGAAGACAAAAACTCATTGTCTTTGTCTGGGTCAAGTGTTCTCCTCTGATTGACTGCATTGATTAAGCTGCAGTTGGGAAGGAAGAACTGGGTGGTATAGATAGGACTGTTGGAGGACATGCTAGTGAGTGGGATGGGGTCCTGGAGGCTGGGGAGAGAACTCCAAAAGTTGTTCACAAAAGTATTTCACTCAGTCTCTTCTTAAGGTTCTAACCTGACCTCATGCAATGAAACAGACCATTGTTATGATAGTCTCAATTCTCAAGAGCCCTGACATTTCTCTATTCATTTCTGAGTATTGAGTGTATGACCTACAACAACATTTATTAAATACACTCAGGCCAAGTGGTAAGTTTTCACATGCATGAAATTATTTCTCCTATAGCAAACCAAGGAGTAGGTGTTATTTTTTACTGGGGGTATGGGGACATGGAAATGCTAAATTCCTTGACCGAAGTCCACAACTAGTAACAGAGATGGCTTGCAAACCCAGTTCTGACTGGGCTCTCCAAGACTACAACACTGCCCCCACTCTTCTCTGTTAGGGCTGACTCAGTAAGTTCTTGTCAACTGTTTGCTGTTTCCCTAAGTTTTAGTCAACTCTGAGAATTATCCAAATTAGTGCTTTTTGGGCAGAAATGTGTTTAAATATGATTTGAAAAGGAATGAATCACTGCCTTGGGAAATCCCTTTTGTGGTTTCAAGAGTATGTGTTGCAATGATGGAGACAGTGGGGCAGTCTAGAGAAAAGGTTGGAGGGTTGAATCTATCCATCTGCATGTGAACTTTTTTCTTGAATGCTTTAATGTCAAGAATCCAGAGACTCCCAAGCCTGTACATTTAGGGCAAGCCTCTGAGGTGCTTGGTTCCTTCTGTTCTGTCTGGACTGATTAGAGGGAGCAGCTTTAGGGTCTCAGGACTTGGTGGATGCAGCTCTCAGACCTGGAGCAGGAAAGTTTGGCAGACTCTTCCCTCCGTAAGGCAAGAATACACCATGTGAAATGCATCTGCAGAGCTGTATTTAGTTTCTGGCTACTGCTATCAGGAGAAGGCGCCGCAATATGCTGCAGCTTCTGTGATCGATCGCTGAGGCTAGAGAGGAGGCAGGCAACACGGAGTCGTCTTACAGTGTAGACTAAAATCAGCTCCATGTTACATCAATGTAACAAGCCAGTGGGAGTGTGATCAGAGAACTGGGATCTTACTGAGACCTCATTTTTGCCCAGAGATTGCAGATATTTTTTTCTTGAGTCTACAAGGTAGGATAAATTGTGTATTTAGCCATTCAGCCTGAGACTGACCTGTTAATTTATTTTGTTGCTTTTTCTCCTGAGTCAAGCTTCATGCTTTGTTTGATCTTTTAGATCCTGCCCATTGATGGAAAAGCTACTTTTTCTGAATCATAGCTTCATATGAAGAGCTAGTGCAGACCTGGTCATGCTCTGTATTTTTAGGGACCTAGGATTTCCCTTGGCAGGCTCTAGTTCCACGACTTTGTTAGCAGCCCTTGTTCAGTATAGATCTCTATTTGTTGATCAGTGTCTGGGTGTGAGGGAATGGCCTACAGAGGGAGACAGAGGCTGTGTCAATGGTTCAGGTCAGGGGGAGAATTCCAAAAACTGGTTTGGCCACTGTTTTGGTCAAGGCTGACTTTCATGGTGACTGCAAGTTCTGCAGACGTAAGCCATTCCTCATCACACAACCAGGCAAGCATACGACAAGTTAGGAGTTGAGAATGACCTAAAATGTGTTGTTCAGGACCTTTTTGATTTTCTGTTCTGTGACAAGCCAAAGGGCTAGAAGTTGCAGAACAACTCCTAAACCACATTGTCCTTCCTCCAGAAGGACCAATCCGCTATGGGATATAAAATTGTAGTTCATTTTGAGGATGAAGTTAGTCCTGTTTTATCATACTCTGTGCTACCGTGCATCTGCTGAGTGATGTGCCATCTTGTTGCTCAAGGACTTTCTCAACATTTCTTTTTCAACATTATGTCTGCTGATGATCTCTCTAGGTCTCAGCATCTGTTGGAGATGGTGAGAATTTGAGAGAGGATAGAACATAAAGCTTTCCTGATAATCTACAGTCAGTTTTCTGAGTTCTAGGCTTCCTTTCTTAAAAAAAAAAGAGCAACTGTATGGGTCACAGATGTGCAAAGAGAGAAGTTTGTCCCAGGCATGAGGAGAATGATGAATTCCTTTATCAGAACCAGCACAGAAGCTTGACTCTCCACCATCCCCATCTTGTGCTGATCAAGTAAACTGGGGACTCTTGAGATGCCCTTCCTGTTTTAGGATAAATAGGATGGATTTCTTTGGGGGGTGGGAAGGGATACCCCTTCCCCCAAAAGATGAGAAGTGTGGGGAGATTTGGTTTTATATTAGGTCCTTAGCAGCAGGTAGGATTCCCCCTACCCCCTGCCACCACCACCAAGAGAAGGATGGTGTTGCCATGGGAGGAGATCCCAAAAGCATCTGTGTATTAAGTACACGGAGCTGTTGGAACAGGGTGTCAGCAGTGTGGGCATTGCTAAAGGATTTAGGACCAGACCATTCTAGTATCTCAAAACCTTGGAGGGAGCTGTGTTTTGGGTGGTAGATGGGGTAGTGTGTAAGCGTGGGGAAGCTACCCGGACAAGCAGAAGACCATTGTTCATGCCAGTGAAGCCACCTCCTCTTGAAATTCCTTACCTGTGGTGTGCTGGTAAGTGTTTAACAACTGGATCTCTTTTTTAAAAAGTTGGAATTTTCATAGTGTAAATATTTGCAATATTCCTTCTATGGCTAGTTTCAAGCTACCAATGAGACCTTGTGGATGGCAGAGTTGGAAAGAAGTGTGCACATTCGACTCATGTGAGTTGGTGCAAGTAGGATCCAGCACATACTTTCCCCTTACCCTCCTGCAGCATCACCCATGCTTAGGTGCACAGAGCCTGCCAGTGGCACCTGAACCCAGACATTCACTCTTACTTCTAGTCAAAGAGTGCCTGACTTGAATAGTGTCTCCTTGACTACTCTGGTGAAGTGGATTGGGAGAATTCAGAGACCTTCACTTTTCTCTGGGACAAACAGTAATGTGTTAGAAGCTGACAACAATATTTCTTAATGAATCCTTTTCTCCTTGGGCCCGATCCAGAAGATAGTATATCTACCCAAATACCAGAGGCTGGAAATTTCTCTTGCATCATAGCAGAGATACATACACATGGCTTACTGAATACTGAAGCAGGAGAGACGTGTTGTTTTAGTAGCGAATGAATAAAGCAGCCAATTCTGGAACTGGAAGTGGTAGGTGATAGAATTTTTGTAGAGCATATTTGCAGAAATCAAAACCTCATTAAAAGACTTATAAAAAACACATTTGAGAATGACCCTGTAGTTAATGAAGTATGAGCTTCAAACAACTGCAGTCTGGGAGACAGTTCTCTAAAAGTAGTATTGAATGCTCAGATACAGAAGTAACCATCACAACGCAGACTAGAAAGATCAAAACAAAAAGGAATACTGGTTGGATGGAGCTGGAGAGGATTCTCCTAGGACCTAGGAGACTGTGCTCCTAGTGCACTAGTGTTTTAATGTGCATCAAATATGGAGGGAATCTGTTTAAAGTACAGGTGTCTAGTTATGGCAGACGCTGTCAGTACATTGCATGTATTCCCCAGGCACCTCTTCCTCCTGTTTTCCCCCAGAGACCCCATACCAGAAGCATCTACCACTCTCTGCCTGGATTTTCCTTCTGGCTGAAGGGACATCTTTACCTGCATGCACAGCAGGCTGGAAAATTCCAGGGAATTAGTGCGCTCTCAAAACCATCAGGAATGGGAGTTGGAGCATAACCCGGTTCCTTAACCTTTAAATGGCACACAACTTTGAGATCCGGCTATCCTCGTGGTTCTCAAAGTATGTTCTAGGACCCTCTGGGGAACCCTAAATTCTTATGAGTTTGAGAGCTGAAAATTATTTTGAACTACTACCAGGATATTATTATCTCCATTGCTGCTGCTTGCTTTTTTTTTTTTTTTTTTTTTTTTTTTTTTTTTTTACCCCTAAGGGTACAGTGGAGTCTCCTAGAGCTAGTAAGGTCACTCCTATGGTGGCTAATGGAATGTATGCTTGTGAGTTTGTTTAAAATTAGTTTTGATGGGATTCCTGTGGCTGGCTCAGTTGGTAGAGCATGTGATTCTTGATCTTTGGGTTGGAAGTTCAAGCCCCATGTTGGGTTTAGAGAATACTTAAAAATTTTTTTTAGTATCTTCTTTTGGGGGGTGGGAGGGATAGAGAGGTGCAAGTGACAAAGGGGCAGAGGAAGAAAGAAAGCAAGAATCCCACAGGGGTTAGAGAGGAGAGAGAGAGAGAGAGAGAGAGAGAGAGAGAGGAGGAGAGAGACTGGCTTGTGCTCACACAAAGTGTGGCTTGTGCTCCAATAACGTGTTAAGAGTATAAAGGGTTCTGAGACCAAATAACTTGAGATCATGGCTCTAAACCACCTCCTAGACTTAGAGAAATTTGGCCCTGGATGTCAAAGCAGTGAATTACTCATTAACCTGCTTAGTGTATGCTCCTTTCCATCCCTGTCTCATGATCCCTTACCAGTTCTGGTCTCAGCATCTGCTGCTGGGAATGCAAGCTGAGACACCAGATATTTTGGGTGGTGCCTGGGAGTTGACATTTTAATGACGTGAGTGAGTCTAATGTGGATGGTACGTGGACCTTCCCTTGCTAACACTTGCACACATTGCTTACAAAGAGTGGGAGTATGGTGTGGAGCAAGTCGGAAGTTGGCACCTGTACCATACGTTGTGATGGTTCAGTACAAGCATAAGCACATACCTGATGCTGCATTTAACTTGGTGCCTGTAAATTCCAGTGGTTTCATCTCCCAGCTCCCCAGGGTTTTCTTAATCCCCATGTCAATGTTTCTTTTTAATTTTTCATAGTAAGTCAAATAGCTGTACACTGAATGTTCCTGTATGGTTCTAGTTCTGTAGTAGTGGTTGAGTCCATTTGAAGTGCATTGTTTTAATTGCTGGCATGATAAAGTTCTGAGCTAAAAGGTACTCAGAGTATTGTAAGATATGTATTCAGATCAGGCGCCTAGTGTCCACGGTGGCAGACTAAGTGGTATGTGTTAGGGAAAGTTATTAATATTGGTACAAGTTCATGTGTGCATTGAAATGTTCATTGACCTATATCAAGACTTTACGTATGAAATGACGCTGCCTGGGTGTGAGTATAGTACAGTGGGACATAGTTGGGAGACCCTAAACAGCTGCATGACTAAGTTTATGGAAATGACAAGAGAAAACATAAAAACCACGCCCAGTGAAACTCCGAAAGTAAATGTTCCGTAGATGTTAGCTGTTATTACTGTTAATACCAGGTTTGAAGTATAAGCTGAAGTTTTAAACCCTCAAGAATTTTAATTTTTGTTTTACATCTTTAGGTTTTTGTTTAAATATGGGTTAACCTAGTGTAATTTTAGTTTCAGGTGTAAAGTACAGTGATGCAGCACTTCCATATATCCTTTGGTGCTCATCACAAGTGCACTCCTTAATCTCCACCTATTTAACCCAGTCCCACCCACCTCCTCTCTGGTAACCATCAGTTTTCTGTAGAGTACTTCCTTGCCTTTTGTGTCCACTTTACTCGTTTGTTTTGTTTCTTAAATTCCATATGAGTGAAATCCTATGGTAATTGTTTTTCTGACTCATTTCACTTAGCATAATACTCTCTAGCTCCATCCTTGTTGCAAATGGCAAAATTTCATTCTTTTTGATGGCTGGGTAATACTCCGTGTGTGCACGTGCATGCGTGAGCACACACGCACACACTATATGTTCTTTATCCATTCATCAATCGATAAACACTTGGGCTGTTGCCATAATTTGGGTATTGTAGATAATGCTGATCTAAACATCAGGGTGCGTGTATCTCTTTGAATTACTATTTTTGTGTTCTTTGGGTAAATACCTAATAGTGTGATTGCTGGATTGCAGGCTAGTTCTATTTTTAACTTTTTGAGGAAACTCCATACTGTTCTTCCAGAGTGGCTGCACCAGTTTGCATTTCCACCAATAGTGCACAAGGGTTGCCCTTGCTCCTCCTCACCAATACCTGTTTCTTGTGTTAATTTTAGCCATTCTGACGGATATGAGGTGATCTGTTTGTAGTTTTGATTTGCACTTCTCCGATCAGTGATGTTTAATGTCTTTTCATGCATCTGTTGGACATTTGTATGTCTTCTTTAGAAAAATGTCTCTTCATGTCTTCTGCCCATTTTTAATTGGATTAATTACTTTTTGGGTGTTTTAGAAGTTCTTCATATATTTTGAACAGCAGCATTTATCAGATATGTCACTTGCAAATATCTTCTCCCATTCTGTGGGTTGCCTTTTAGTTCTGTGAATAGTTTCCTTCACTGTGCAGAAGCTTTTTATTTTGATAAAGTCCCTAGTTTGTTTTTGCTTTTGTTTCCCTTGCCTCAGGAGACCTATCTAGAAAGAAGTTTCCATAGCTGATGTCAGAAGTTACTGTGTGTGTTCTCTTCTAGGGTTTCTATGGTTTTAGGTCTCACATTCAGGTCTTTAATCCATTTTGAACTTGTTTTTGTGTATGGTGTAAGAGAGTGGTCCAGTTTCGTTCCTTTACATGTTGCTGTTCAGGTTTCCCAACACAGTTTGTTGATGAAAAACTGTCCTTTTCCTATTGGACAGTCTTTCCTGCTTGGTTGAAAATTAATTGACCATATAGTCGTGGGTTCCTTCTGTAACCTCAAGAACTTATCTTATTGGAGAGTAGCAGGTGAGAAATTAGTGTTTAAAACCAACACAGGAGTAAAGTAGATATCAAAGGACAGAACATAGTCTTGGAGACCCAAAGTTCAGAGAAGGGAATCCAAGAAACCTGTAGTGACAAAAGAAAATTCCACAGTTGGTTGAGCCACTTGAAGCAAGTATCTTAGAAAACCAGTTGGCTTTATTTCCAGACAATACTCTTTCAGTTCACACTTGGCTCTGCAGATCATATATACAATGTATGAGACCACCCAAGTTCTGGCCACTTCTCAGAGCAAATGTCCCAAAGTCAAAATATAGGCTATGTGTCAGCACATAGGACCCTGGAAGGTCTCTAGGGGCCATTCACCTCCTCTGACTCAGTGATGATTCTGTCTTTTCCTTCAAAGGCATTTCATCACATTTGCTTAGAAATTTCCCTGGGAGGAATTATAGTCGTCCTCATTTCCGTTTCATAGTTGGGAAAATTGAGGTGCCAGGTTTGCCAATCCAATGTCATTCCTTTGTAACTTTGAAGAGGATATCTTGATCACAAGAGCCTTTCTCTCCATTAATCACTTGGAAAAACTAATCCAAAATGAATTCCGTCTTACAGATGTATGTGAGTGTTTATACACATAGGGTATGCATATTCTCGGAGCACAGTTCTATGGAGAAGTGGTTTTTTAATTGCGAGTGGCCTTATTCTCATAAAGAAAAATATATTGATTTTTCTCAGTTGGATATGTCTTGTCTTTACCCAGCCATATCCTATGATCATTATTTACACTTTCATTGATTCTAAGATACCATTGATTTTTTTTTTTTTTTTTAAAGACTTTTTCTGTACTACCAAAAGAAGAAAAGATGCTGGTAATTATAACTTAATGCTTTCCAAGCACTTAAAATTTTGATGAATTCTTAAGCTTTTTTTTTTGACTTAGAGATGTGTGTCCTATCATTTTTATATACATAAGCAATAAACTATATTAAATATCATTAAGGTATTAAAACCACATTTCTCATCCATATCCTTTAAATCACTTTAAAACTCCGTATTTGTTTTGCTACTAGGATCCTCTGTATTCAAGTTGCTCACGCTATTTCTTCAATTTTGATATTGGCATTTTCCCATGTTTTTGTTTTGTTTCCCCACTCCCCCCCCCCCCCCCCCCCCCCCCCCCGTTGGTTGAATCCCATGTTGCCAGCCAGAAGTTAAGCAGTTTGTTTAAAGTCAGTGAAGTTTTGACACATTGAAATTGGCAGGATAACGCAGTCCTGAATGATGCATAACTTGGTCACACGGGTACTTCGTTGCTTTGATTTGGCAACTTCTCCTATTGTCAGTTGCATTGCCTGATATGCGATAGGAAATCCTTTGGCATGTGTTTCAGTAATCAAATGTAACAAAACTGCATATACTTGTGAGTGTGCTTGGCCAGAAAATATGGAATTGTGTTTGTACCAGAGTGGGTAGATCATGCCAAAATCTCAGTGACTTAAAACCACATAGTTTATTTCTTGCTCATGCTACATGTTCTTCCAGGTTGGCTGAGTGCTTTTCTCCACGTCCTCCTCTCTCCAGGACCCATGCTGATGGAATAGTCACTGTTAGAAACATTCCTGGTCATTGTGGTTGAGGGGAAAAAGAAGTGATAAATTGCTTACTGCTCTTAGTTACCCATACCACTGGTGCTCCCATTTCTCTGGCCAAAGCATGTCCTACGGCCACACCCATCTTCAAGGTTTTGGAGAAGTACAATCACATTACATTTCTGGAAAATATGGGGATGTTTGCTAGACAGAAATGATAGTTGCCACCACATGCTTCTCACAAAATACTCTGCACATAATAAAGAGAATGCACATACTCTCCTCCACAGAGGAATCCACTCACAAGTTCAATCCATTCCCTGCATCCAGCTTGAAAGGCATGATTGCTAGATGATGTAAGGTGGCTTTTCATTGGGGGGAAAGTGTAGTGACCTCTTTATACCAGGTTTGAATGTAGGTCCTTTTGATCCAGAGACCACTTGTTCTGCCCTCCCTTTCCCCCATCCCCTTAATAAAAAGGATAAGGGTATAACAGGGACACTATCCTTTTGTTCATATAGGGGAAGAATAAGAAAGATACAGTAGTCACTTCTCTGAAGTGGTTTTGAAGTCCCACTGGGCAGACACTGAAAATCTCCTACATTGGTGGTGAAAGTTCTTTTAGTGGTGGTGGTCATCATCGTCCTTTTCCATCTTAGCTGTTACTAATGAACTTGAGCTCTAACATCTATGGGTTTATTTTCCATTCTCTTTGGACACATCTGAAGAAGGCATTGGAAAATATGGCCTACTCTAGAGCTGAGTGCTGTGTTAGCCTACTAAAATGGTATTTAGATAATTGAAAAACTCAAAGTTGGTTTTAAGTTTTAAAACAGTACAGCTGCTTTATAATCCACACTGGTGGTTCTTTTAGCAATATAATTCTCTCAAATGGAGATTGAATAGATTAAGAAGCTCTATCAGCTCCATGAGCTGATAGAGGCTATAGTTCTCTTACAAATATACTCCTTAGATTGTTTTCTTTTTCTCTCTCTCCACTTAATTGTGGAGATGTCTATTTCCCCTAAGACATTTTAAGAGTAGTACCTGATAAACGTTTTGAAACAACTTAATCTGGTGGTTCTGTAATGGTGGAGTGGATTGGAGAAGAAGCCCTGATTTGTAGTATGTTTTGGTGAGGTTGCCTTAACAAGTTACCATGAACTTAAACAATCCTTACAGTTCAGGAGGCTGGAAGTCCAAGATCAGAGTGTCAGAATGGTAGAGTTCTTGGTGAATGCTCTCTTCCTGAGTTACGGATGGCCATCTTCTCCTGTACCCTCACTTAGGGGAGAGAGCTAGCTATTTGGCCCCTTCTTTTAAGGACATCAATCCCATTCATGAGGATCCCACTCTTGTGACATACTTACCTCTTAAAGGCCCCACCTTCAAATACCATCATATTGGGATTCGAATTTCAACAGATGAATTGTGGGGGGCACAAATATTTAGGTCCTATCATAGCATTTGCTGACTTCTAGGGTAAAAGTACTCCGATCATGACCCATTTCAAGCTACCAACATGAATAATATAATCACTGATTATATAGTATATCCTCCAGAAATTCAGTAATAACTTCAAGAGCACAGATAATATAGCAAAATATCACAAAATAACTAGACAGTGAGTTTTGAGCATTATCTTTGTTTTTAACATATTGTTTTAAATAATGGCTATATTTAACAACAGTCTTAAAAATTTTTAAAAAACGTAGCCATTAGCTCTTACTGAGCTAGTATGAGCCAGGTCATCACACCATTGCCTTAATCCATTTAGATATTCTAACAGGGAGTGTGATGGCCATGAAGTTGATTTTTTTTTTTTTTTTTCTTCCCTTTGAGGCTGAGCTTTAACTGCCCATTGTTGCTTTGCTCATTTGTCAGTATGGGGATTGCAAAGCAGTTGTCTCAAGTTTTAGAAGGCCCAGCTGAGAGCAGAAAAACCTAACTTGTAAATAATGAATTTTGGATAGTTTGTTACATAGCAGTATTTATATATTCAAAAGACTGTATTTTAACTGTATGTAGACTTACAAATGTAGACTTACATAGGTTAAAATGAAGAATTCATAGTCTCCTAGACTCAAAGGAGTGTTCAACAACCAGAGTCAGAGGGACAGGGCTTTGGAAACAGCTGGGAATGGGAATAATAGAAAACAGATCTCACTATTGGAACTCTGTCCCTCATTTCTGCTGCTTTCCATGCATCAGTATTTTCTCTTACCAGTAACTTCATGAGTTTTTAAATTTTTTTTTTTTGTCTTAGAGCTAATACCACAGTGTTAGTTTAATACCAATTAAAAATCCTGAGGAAAAACTATGATCTAATTTAGGATTGGTGCCCACCCCTTGACCAATAAACTGATGAAGGGAGTGGGGATAGGGAGGCAGGTAATTCTGATTGACCCTCAGGAGTTAGGCAGCTACCCTTATACTGTAGCAACTTAAATCTTACCACCTATATAGTGAAGGTCATACAGTTATCCTGACAAGGCAGAGCCATGTGTTATCGTGTCCTTGCACATGTCTGCAGTGTACCCTAGTAATAGAAGAAATTGTACCCATGTACCTGAGGGCTTGCCATTCTCAATAGCTTATTTTATCATCCATCTGTCCATCCAAATTAATTGACTTTGTGGACTAGTTGAAGTAAACAAGAAAATATTTAGAATGGAAAGATTAAAAAAGCATCAGGGAATAGGTATCTTTTAAGCTGAATCTGAAATTTTTAAAACTGTGCACTGAGACAGGTTGGCTTTCTTAAGCTGCTGATCAGTTTGAAGATTATAGATTGTATTTTACATAAAATTCTACACTTGCACATTTTAAAACTCTAGAGTAAATTTTAAGCTAACTCCCTATCAGTGTTGGACTTCAATCCTCTAGATGAGTATATTAGAAGTCAGGAGAAAGTAGAGAAGGGAAATGGTGAGACAGAATTACTGTCATAGAAATGAGGGCAAATAAATTGGTAAAGTTTTCCTGCCTGATGGTTAGGTATCAGTGAATTAGGTACCTAATGGTTCGGTATCTGTGAACTTCGTGACAGCAGACATCCTTACGGGGAACAGAAAAGTCCAGCCCATTTCAAAGAGAGTCTCTTTCAGCTTTAAGATTCAATGATACCCTTTAGACAGGGTCCTAATGAGATAAAGTCTGCTTGAGAGTAATGCAGAGGCTGGGGCTGGCATGGGGGCAGGATATGTCTCATCATGCAAAGGTAGAGACTAGAAGTTGGTTCATGAAGGGGTGCCAAGGTTAATATATATAAAAAAAAATTCAAAACCAGGCCATCTGCTCAGTAGTTGACGAAGAGATTTGACCCAGTAGGGCCAAAACAGAGGAGGCAGTTATGGACTGCATGTTTGTAACCCCAAGTTCATATGTTGAAGCCCTAGTTAACCGCGGTGATGGTATTTGGAGGTGGTGCCTTAGAAGGTAATTAGATCATGACAGGGGAGCCCTCATGATGGGATTAGCGTCCTTATGAGGAGAGACATGAAAGTGCTGGCATGTGTTTATGTGCTGTCCCCACCATGTGAGGACACAACAAGGAGGAGGCCATCTGCGAGTCAGGAAGGGTGCTGTCACAAGAACTGAATCTACCAGTGTCTTAGATTTCCTAGTCTCCAGAACTGTGACAAATACTTGTCTAAGCTACCCAGGTTATGGTACCATTATGGGAGTCTGAACTAAGAGGCTAATGCATCAGGAAAATGGAGAGATCAGGGATGAAAAAGACAGATGTAACCAGCACGAAGTCCACAGACCAAAGTATTAACACCGTTAGTGGCTAGGTACTATAATCTGTGGCCATACTGCTTGGGAGGGTGTGACTTACTACAGGTACTGCACAGGATGGGCAGAATCAGTCCTATTTGAGGCTGGATGTATACTTCTTTGGCAGCAAAGAAAAACTTGATTATATAGAAGTATGTGTTGTTCAGCCCGGAATGATACTGAAATAGGCAGCAAAGGGTAAGGGTGCAGAGGTGGTGGGTAGCCTAATTTGTTGGAATGGGTAAAAGAAGGGAGAAAAAAAATTGTGTATAAAATGCTCATGGTCAAAGCTGGCCATCTTTTAATTTACTGGTCTAAAATTTTTTTTTTAACATTTATTTACTTTTGAGACAGAGAACATGAACAGGGGAGGGTCAGAGAAAGAGGGAGACACAGAATCTGAAATAGGCTCCAGGTTCTGAGCTGTCAGCACAGAGCCTGACACGGGGCTCGAACCCACAGACCGCAAGATCATGACCTGAGCCAAAGTCAGACACTTAACTGACTGAGCCACCCAGGCACCCCTGATTTACTGGTCTAATAGTCACAACCAGAGGAGAAACTCTTCTGTTGGCCTATTTGCCAGGAGTGTTGTGAGGACTTCTACTGATGGGATAGTTGAGTGTTTTCCACAACATCCAAATGTACATCATTTAAAATACTCCCCGCTAAGTTGTTCATTGCTTTTTAGGAAGGCCTAGATAGTTGGTCATGCTGATTTTATTAAAAACACAGATTCTACTTTTAATGATAATAAGGGACTCTAATTACAATTTCCTTATACCTTTTAAGTTGAATATTACTGAACCTCTTAAATCTTAATTGCTCTGCATTATCTTTTAGAGTCCATATTTGTTAAGAGCTAGTGCACTTACTTGCTCTGAATTTCTTCCAAACACATTAAATGACCATGTATTATGATGAATCATGATAGATTTTTTTTTTTTTTTATAACCTATCCTACTTTGCCACTTTTTTCTTAGTTCCCTTTGCTCAGTTATTTACTGAGAAACTAGATTCCTCAAGAAACTTTGTGGCACAGATACCAGTTCTCCCCAACTGGTAGACAGCCATGCTGCCATAATTGTCCCCCAGTGGGGTGGGGTATCTGAAGTCAGGTTGTTTTCAAAAGTTAGACACTGGGGCCCTGACTATGACAGTAGAATCCTATTCAGTCTATTATTCTTGTTCTGTAACCTGACTTTGGTCCAGAAAGAGGAAATCCTTGGGCTTAATTGAAGACAATCTGCCTAAGGTCAGGAGGGTAATGCTAACCAGACTGTGGGCAAAGGTAGTATGGAAATAAGAGGGTAAGACTAGAGTGGATTCAAAGATTAGACCCAAGGATGGAAACCAAGTGCACCTGGAAGGCAAAATATACTTGAACCCTAAAATATAGAGAACCCTGGGGAGATATAAAAATAAATCAAGCTTATTTAGTTTATTGCCTTTCCACTTCCCTGGTGGCTTGTCCAGCTGTTCTCCCAGCTTGGGTAGCCTGTTTGTAGGCATGATTTTTAGGTGTTTATCATGGGGTTGCCTGCTAGAGCAGCTGCTGGTAAAAGGGCCCTCAATGCTTTCATTATATGTCTGTTCCCAAACTTCACAGTTCCTGATATTAAACCACTTTGGAGATTATATAGTGTTTCATTTAAATTTTAAATGTCACATTGCAGTGTGCTTTTAGGTAATCTGTTATGTGCCTCTGGGCATAGCACCATTTTTATGTAGGTGTCTAAATTACACAGGAGAGTGGGAATGCTTTAGATCAAAATGAGTATCCAGCCCTGTGTAGGACCCTTTGTCAGTTAGTTGTGTCTCCACTTGCAGTCTTGGATATGACTAATAAAATATCCTGTGGAAGTTACAGATTACTCCATGGATTGTCCTTTGCAAAAGCCATTGAGAGCTGGCCTTAAGTTTTCCCTGAAAGGTAGCTGTTAATACTACTTTTACAGATGAAGAAATCAAAGGTTGTTTAAATGAGACTCAAATTCTTAGAGACTAGGATTGTGGTCTGAAAGCTAGACCATGGATACAATGCTTAGATCTGAATCCTAGCTCCATCATGCATTACCTGTGTTACTCTGAGAACCTTATTTCTCCTTGTGTCTGTTTTAACATCTGAAGATAGAAATAATGCTCGTTTCTGCCTCACAGGGTTATTATGAGGAATGAGTTAATGTTCTTAAATCATTTGGAACAGTGCCTGGTACATGACAGAAGTGTTCATATAGATCCACAGTCTCTTATCTGAAACCCTGAGGGACAGATGTTTTGGAATTCAGAATTTTTCAGCTTTAGGAAGGTTATAGGCAAAAATTTTATACCTAATAGCTACAGCAGGGTCTGGACACACTGTAATCCTATTGAGTTTTGCAGCCCAAAACAGATGAACACGTAGGCTAAGTGGGGAAGAGTGCATAACCAGGCTTACGGTTTAAGCCAAGTTTAGGTACTAAATTACATTCTGGTTTTCAGAGCCTCTTTGTATTTTGAAATTATGGGTAAGGGATTATAGAGGCGAAGTAACATTGAATGGTAAATAAATTACTGGAGTCCAGAAACTTCCAAAGTCCAGGTTAGAATTTGAGTCAGAATTCTTTCTCTTACTGAAAGGGGAGCACCTAAGTGGTTGGCTCAAGGTTCTGTAACTGCAAGTGTTGGGTATGGAACCAGATCTTTGGCTTCCTGCTGTTGAGCCTGATACTCCGCACGAAACATAGGTTTGCAAAAGTATATCACCCACCTCAAAACACTAATCCCATGGAATAGGATACCTGATCAAATTTACAGGAACTCTGGTATTCTTGTTTTGGAAACCTTTTTTTTTTTTTTTTTTCCTTCTTTCCCTTCATTCTAATGAGCCTTGTGAATCTACGAAAGGACAATAGTGCACACCTTTCCTAAACTTCTCTCCTCACACGTCCCTTACTGTGAGAACACTTCACGGAGGATACTTTGGAACATCCTCTTTCACATTATTCTGTTTAAGACAACCTTTAATAATTGCACGGAGTAGATCTAGGCAAGGGAGTGATTTCTGTCATTAAAGGAGTGATGGCCTACTTCTTGCTTCCCGAGCTCTTTGCTTCTAGATGAAGTTAGCTTGATTGAAAAGGCACTAGAATACCCAGAATTAAGGGATTCAGGAATCTGAATGTAGCAATTTTTAAGAATGTTAAGTCCTGAGAATTTATGGACAACATTGTTACAAATCGTGGGTTTTTTTTTTTTTTTTTTTTTTTTGCAAAGAATGTGGGATTCATAGGTAAACAAAGCTTTTATGGGTTCATGGACTTCATTTTATCTCCCATTCCACAACTCCATTAGAAGAGCGAAATTTCCTTCTCCTTTGGCTGTTGAAGAATTTCTGTTTCATCATTTTTACCACAAAGCAATAAGGGGGTTGATGCTTACAACATCTGTGGGTAAATCCATGGCTTGGATTGAAATGAACCTTGTGGTATGTATGCCCATGAGTCTTCTAAAGAAAACATGGTTTCTTTTAATGTTAAGATATTCCAGAAACATTGCTCAGACCCTTAGAGATGAGTTGTTCCTGAAATAATACCAGTTCATTTGGATATGCAATGAGAGGGGTACATTATGTGCTTGAAGCATGTTGTTCTAAGGCACTGTTGGAAGACTTTAGGTTAGAAATTGGCTGTTACATTATGAATTTAATGCTGCTCTATATTCCTGTGAAATCTCTTGTCCCTTAAATACTTGCTGTCGGTTTCTTACAATCAACTGGCTTTTCTTCCAAGTGGATGATACTCTTTATTTAAAAGAATACTTTTACTACTTTAGGAGTGAGACTTGTACTTGTGGACTTCATCTGTGCTACCAGCAGCATAGGAAGTTTCCTTCAAAGGACCCTTGGTGCTTACTTGGGTGTATATATGTTAGTGTCATTCAGGATCTTTCCAAGTGCCTGGTGCCCAAGCTACACCTGGCAATTATATCAGAATTTCTAGGGATAGGATCCTAGCATTTTTTTCCCTTTTTTCCTCTTAAAGTTTAAAGATTGTGTGGCCAAGGTTGAGAAACACTATCTTAGTCAGAATAACTAGTTCCCCCCCCCCCCCCCGCCCTGATCTAGGTATCATTCATTAACCATATCTCAGGGGTTATAATCTAGGAGCCCATGAACTGAATGCAGCCCAGAGATCTGTTTTTGTTTGGCCAGCGTAGAATGGTGTCAAGTACATTGAATGAGAAAGCCCTCAGACAAGGTTCGTACTCCCTTTTGGCCCCACGGACCACAATTTGTTCTACCCAGCAGCTTTTAAAACCTAGGCTACCTGCCTGCTTGCTAGAGGTTAGAATTTCTGACCACTGAAATACCTGGAGGGGTTCTCTAGTTCAATGCTACATTAGAAAAGAACATTAACTGAGTGACAAAACCTACACTAAAGGCTGAAGATAGTTACTGTTTATGGAATTAGAAATTTCCACTTGTCCTCTTATAGTAGAGTTCCTTTGGGGAAAGGAAGTGTTCCCTGGGGTGCTGGTAAACTGAAACCCCAATCAGCGTCTATCACATGTGGTCCATGGCAGGGGCGTGAGTGAAACAAACTCCATTCCTGAGAGGAGTGAATGAAGCAGACATCTTCTCTGAGGGAGAGGCAAGAAGAAAATAACATGGTGAAAAATCAGGTTAGCAGTGGAGAAGATTGAAAGTAAGAAAGTCCAGATTTAGGAAGGGCTCCTGAGAGGTGTTCTGACTCAGGGTGACGAAGGAGGAATCATCTGGTTCCTTCACCTGGAGGGGCACCGTGAACGAGGCAGGGTGTTAGGGTTCCCACTGACTGGTTTCAGGGTTTGCCCTTCCCTCTGTTTCAAGTTCAGGTATTCCACATCCATACACACCACACAAAGGTCGGTGAATGCAACTAATTCAAAAGTTTATTACTTCGGGGTGGGCAAAGTGAGGAATCTTTGGGAGAAGGGTCCTGCTGGCAAGATGGGGCTCTGAGATCTGGGCAGGAAGAATGTCTGATCTTGGGGACAAATGTAAGGCAGGAGCCCTCTGAGATTTTTGAATAATGTGAGGGCAGACTAACTTCCATTGGCCTGTCCTCAGGTGTGTGTGTGTGTATGTCTGGGATGGGGGTGGTGGTGGGTTAGCGGGGGGGGGGGGGGGGGGGGGGGGGCGGTTAAGTTTCCCTGCGTGTGACTTACAGGGATAGCAGAAGTGAGTCAAGTATGATGTACATAGAAAGAATTAGAGGCCTTTCATTCAACAATTCAAATTCAGCTGCTATGTGTAGACTCCATGATCCAAACAGTTCTAATCCGTGGGTAGAGAGACAAACGCACAAATAGACATTATATCAAGGGATAAGTTTGTGACTAGAGTAGAATATCACTTAATCTAGAGCAGTCTGGGAAAGCCCCTCTGATAAACTGACCTTTGAGCAGAGCCTGAACAAAAGAAAAAGAGTATAAAGTTCTGTGGGAAGAGCATGCCAGGCAGGGACACCAATCAGTGCAAAGGCTGAAAGCAGAGGCATGCTTAGTGGAGGAGTGGCAAGGAGGCCAGTGTCCTTGAAGTGAAGGAAGCAAGGGGAGGGCCAGGTCCTGTAGGACTTTGATGCTGTAGTAAGGCATTTGGATTCCCTCCCTCCTTTTTTAGCATAAGGAGAGAAGCCACTGGAAAGTTTCGAGCAGTAGAAAAAAAGTCGTACTATAGCCTTCCTCATATATTGAATTTGTGGTGTATACACTTACTGCAAGGAAGTAGGGATGTGGGTCAGAACTATGAGAAGTGGGTAAGAGGAAGGGAGATGAATTTATTTATTTATTTTTTCCTGTTGAGTTAATTTGCCAAGGATGGAATTTGCCTAAAAAGTAAAGAAAGAAGAAAAGGCCCTAAACCTTTCACGTGAAACATATACTAGGGGGAAAAATGGACAAATATGAAGTGCTCTCAGAACAGACATAACCATTTTGATAGAATGATTGCCCCTGGCAGTTGGAATCAGGTGAATCTGGTTTGGATCAGATTTAAGTGCGTAGGCTTTAAAATGTATCCACTTTCAAAAGGGTGTCCATGTGTCTTATTGTAACCCTTGAATGGAAGCTAGCTGTGGTGCTCCCTCTATTTCATGGGGCCAGAGAAAGCCCTTAGCATTTGGCAAATGCTTGGCTGGGATCCCTGGTCTTGGCTCTAGTCTGGGTTCCCTTCGTCTTTATGCCTATCATTCGGTGTCTTTGACCCCCTGTATCAGATGTCATCTCCCATATGTCCAGGATGAGATTTATGCAGACTGGGCACTTATGTTTTAGAGTAGATAATTCCCTAATCATGGTTTTCTCTTCATGTATGAGTACATGAAGTTCAGTCCTTCCCACTTTTCTTCCTCAACTACGTTCAGCAACACATGTCTACTCTTCCACTGATTTGTATCCTAATTGCTGTTGCACACACCTAGTGAAGTGCAAGTGCCCTGGGGTAACTCTCAGGGCTTCATGGGTCTTAAAAAGCCACAGGAAAAAAAACCATGATAGCTTAACTTTGTTAACTCTTCCAAACATATTTGACTAGGGATTTTATTTTAGAAGGCAACACGTATTGATAGCTTATGCAACTAGTATTCTGTGGGTCACAGGTTAGGAAATGTTCTGAATTTTCTTTCTAAAATAGAGCATGAATATTGTTACTGATAGAATCAATTCAGGGTTCTATGTAGCTCACATAGGTTCTAGCTATAAAATGTGCATGTGAAGGACTCAAATTACTGTATCCTACAGTTACCCAGGAGATGGGGAGTCTATCTGAAGATTGTCTACCTTTAGCAGGAATCTGGAAGGTTCACTCTCACTTGATCAAGAATGCCTGCTTAGGATCTTTTTCAACTCCTCCTAGGACTGGAGTCTAGACTTCTGTCTGGTAGATGGAATATTGGTCTAGTGAATTTTTTTTTTTACCAGTATCCTCATTTCATTTCTTCATTCAATAAATGTACATTGAATTACTGTCATGTATTAATAAGTATGTGACAAAGGTAGAGATTTGCTGTCTGCCCTTGTGTGCTTATAGTGACAGGGGACATGCAGAGTAGAAAATGATTATTTGCAATTATGAGTGATATATTTTCAAAGACACAAAGAGAAATTGGAGTGTCTGAAGAGGGGCAAGCATAGTGATCATGACTTTGCAAACCATAGCAAGTACATCACATTGGGTGTTAGATCTGATGGTTAGACAGGTATGTCTTCCAGTGTTTGAAGGGTCACTATCTGAAGAGGATATAAATTCAGAATGGCCCCAGGGGACAAAACTGGAAGCAGTGGAGAGGAGTAACGGGAGCATTTTCTGTAGGGAGAAGCTAAGGTGCCCAGAGTGAACTATTCTATTGAGGGTGAAACTTCCAATCTTCAGAAATGCTCAAATACCCCCCTGTCAATACTATAGGGAAGATGCTGAGCTAATGAGGTTGAGAGGACCTCGAGCTTCTTCAAACTCTTAAGATGTTTTTCTTATAGATGTTAAGGGCCTTGGAATACACAACAGATCTTAACATCTCTGATCTGTGTCAGTTAGGATACTCTAGGAAACAGACACTAAGAACTAGAAACACCTGCGAAGGATAAAGGGTAGGGTCACATAATAGTTGGAGAGAGGCTTGGATAACGAGACAGGTCTGACCGTTGTGAAGGGGGAGAAAGGGAAGGGAGACTGAGTAGGAAGAGTCTGACTACAGGGCAGCTCTGAGAATGTCTCAGGTGGGCTGATGGGGAACCCCAGAGCAAAGGTCAGCTGCTAGAGGAGTCCCGTTTTGGGCAGGAATGACCTGGCTACAGTATTCCTGCTGTGCTCACCAGCTGACTGGGGGTAGCTGAGGGAAAGCATGCCCTCCATGTGAGCACCCCAGTGCATCAGAGTACAGTAATTACGCTGTCAGCTCACTCCAATCCTAACCTCAGCTTCTCTCTTGAAGGAATATCCAAGCAACACCCATGACTGCCACTTGATCTCTTGTCCCCAGTACAACATGTTACACATGGCCACTGCTTATTAAGGGCTTGGTATCAGTGAGGACATTACAGTATTTGTTTTAATAACCGTCATTGCCTTAGCTGAAAGGATATTCAATGGTGAATCTTTTATAAGGATAGTATTACTAGAAGAGCCCCTCTATTTTGGAGCTGAATTCACAGAGCTCGGTCAGTTAGGTGCATGGTAAATTCAAGGAAACCTAGTACTCTGCACCTGTGGGATCTCAAAATGGACAGGGTAAAGAGGAATGAGTTGCTCACAGCTAAAGTGTCTGTATTACCTTAAATTCCACATCTATGAAGTGCCAGAACCAGGAAGCATCAAGCTCTAGGAAGACATCCCAACCCTGTTAAGGGCTGTAGTCCTAGATGTTCTGCTTTTATTCCCAGCTGCATTTCTCTGCCGTTCTGCTTTTGGATTTACCTGATTGTTCCTCTTCTAACTTTTATCTACTTCCTTGGAACTTGATACTGGATTCATCTTTAGTTTTGCCTCTAGGGGCTTCCCTCTCTCTCTCTCTCTCTCTCCATGCTCTGTTTACAGTTCCAACTAGCCATCTCTCTGATTTAAGTCTAAAGCCTTTTCCAGCATAGACCCACTTGGTTGGAGCCCAGCTATTTTTCATGAGAAAATAGGTATTGGTCTACGGTTTTCCCAACTTGAAATATTTGAACTAATGTTCAGTAATTATTAAGCTGATGTTCTTATGAGTTGCAAAGCTGTTTGTAACGGAATCAACGTTTAGTGGACTTGGCTACTTAGCCTGAATCTGTTCTTTTTTCTCCATACTAGAAGGCCATTCGGTTCTAGCACTCAAGGGAAGCTAACCCTTGTACAACTTGAGAGGTGAGTCTGAGTAACTTTAGGATAATCTCACCTTTCTAATTGATTAAGCTTGGATTCCTCAACCAATCATCGCATGACATTTCTTGTATAAAAGGGATTCATTTGGGATGGACATATGATCTCATTCAAGACCATGAGACTGGTGAGGAAATCAGCTGGGTCACGTAAGTTTATTTGCTTTTAAAGGAAGAACCACAGGAAGAAAAGACCTTCCTTTACTTAAACGTTGCTAAGACGTGAGGTCTGGAACTACTGAGAACATTGTAGTCTCAGCATGACAGTAAAGGCTATACGTGGAAGTTGGCAGAATCTCCTTGATCTCACAAACATAATTTCAGAGTCTGAGGGATAGGAATGATAACAGATAATACATACTGTACTGAACTGGGGATAGCAAGGTAGCTGGCATTTAATAGGTGTTTAGTATAGCTTGTTGAATGAATTTGAAAAAGTGGCTGTCTTAGATGGCACATGGGTCCTGAGGTCTCCTCAAAGTCTGGGCTCTGTGTTAACTGCTTCATTTGGGGGCAGAGGAGGTGTGGAATTCAGAAAACCTTCTCTTTTCCTTGACTTAGTATAAGAAATTTGAATGGTGAAGGTCTGGAATCAGTCCTAGTTGAATCTTGGCTTCCCATTCATGGTAGGATTGGCGGACTACTTGATGACCCTCCGTTTTCCCATCTTACAATAATGCAATAACGTTTGCTTCCTAGGAGAAGTGGGCACTTCTAGTGCTAGTGAGCACTAATCCTTAGTAAATACTGGTGGATATCCTTACTGCTGCTGCTGCTGCTCCTGCTAGTAGCTGCCGCCACCATCGTCATGGAGTTCCTGCCTGGTGAAAGTCAGATGAATCCTGCAGGGCAGGTCCCATTTTTGCCAATGAAAGTCTGAGTGTTAACTGTTGTCCCATTCTTCAGTGTTTTTCCAGCCCTCCGGAGTTCAGGGTTCCTTTAATTAAAGTACAGTCTAATTATTTGGGTCACGTATTGGTTGCCAGGGTAACCCATTGTCAAAGTGGGCAGTGAATGCTTGTCTTCCTAGTCCTGTGCGGCATTTACCGTCTCCTATCACAATGCCTTGTGGGTCGAGGGGTATGTAGTGAAGCTAGGCTTTCCAAATCACCTGTCCACTACTTCTTTTTGATAACTTAAACCATTATCACTCTCACATACTGGAGGCATAAGGGATTGATGCTTGCAGTACAGCTTGCCCAGATTTCTTATACTATGAGTTGAATCCAAATAAAATCCTATTTGGATTGCAATATAGTAACAGAAAATGTACTGCCTTTCAATTTAATTAGTAGTATAATCCCATGTTTTTCTAAGCAATTACCATTGTACAGACTGTCATGTACTCACTTGATCAAGACTCCACTCTCCCATGTTACTAGCAAAACAATTTTGCTCCTCTAGATTTTTGGTGTTTTATAGCCAGTACACCTCTTCCTAAGTCCCACATGGAACTGTTGTGTGCTTTTCCTTCACTTTTCGTGCCCCCACCCCGCTCCCTTTCCATAGTGGCCTACCATGGCTTCCCAGCCTGGATCTTCCTGTTTCTCTGGGCAGCTGTCCCCTCTATACCTGTCTGCTTATTGATGACACTCTGTTCTCCTTAGGTAGCTGGGATAGTATCCCCTTAAGTAATCACTTTCCTATTCAGATGAATGGCTCAGGATTGAACAAAGGTGGTTCACAACAGTAAGGAATCAGTAGAAGACCTAGGTTGTAGAGAGCTGCTTATCTCTAAACTTCAAAGGACTTGAAAATAGCTGGAGTGAAACCAATGTAGGTAGTGTGTTTTACCAGAGTTTTGAGGTTGGTTTATAAGGATGGGCCACTGAAAACTTATTTCACTTCAGATTTCTTAGGTATCTTGTTGAAGCTTTGTTCTCAAATTCCTATCTCTTCACATATAGAAGAAAATTTAAACTTCCCATGACTTCTCCCCATCTGTTCCTACTCCCTTCTTTGTACCTTAAGATGTACACACTGGCCTTCTTTCTTCCAACAGACACCCTGAGATTGTCCTCTTCTGAGGACACCTGAACTTGTTCTTCACTTTGTCTGAATGGTCTCTCCTCAGAAAAACTAACAATATGGTCTAAAGGACCAGCATCTCTACTGTTGTCTATTTCATCATCTGATCTTATTTTTATCATTAGACTCCTTATTGCTTGGTATTGTCTTGGTACTTAATCTTTCATCTCCAGTGCCTAGAATAAAACCCAAATATGGTTACACTCATGTGTATCTTGTGCAGTGTTTTAATCTTCACCTAGAACAGTAACTAGCACTTGGAATTCATTCAAATGATTGAGTCTATCTGTTTTAATCAACTCTTTTGGATTTAATAGCACTGTACCTTAGATCAATTGGTCTAAAATATTAAAAGTATTCCTCGTACTTATTAAAGAAAACTAAGAATCTGTGCATTATAGTTACTGTAAAGGCCTCTTTTCTCTTTACCATTATCAGAGTCCCAGAAACGTTCATGAAATAATAGACATCTTTTTCTGGTGTAGATCTAGTCCTCATTTATTTTTTATTTTAAAATTTTTAATGTTTATTTATTTTTGAGAGACAGACAGAGCATGAATTGGGGAGGGGCATAGACAGAGGGAGACACAGAATCCAAAGCAGGCTCTAGGCTCTGAGGTGTCAGCACAGAGCCCGACGCGGGGCTGAAACCCACAAACCGTGAGATCATGACCTGAGCTGAAATCAGATGCCCAACCAACTGAGCCACCCAGGCGCCCCAGATCTAGTCCTCTTTTAATGGTCTGTGGGTGAATTACTGAGGGCAGTTTTAAAACTTGATTTGTTTGCCTTCAATGTGCTAGTAATGCTTGTAGTTGACCTCCACCCCTGGGGGGGGGGGGGTTGGGGCACTGGGAGGACTCTGGAATATTTGTTCAGATGAAACACTTTATTAATAGCAGGTACCCAGTATTTAACATGTGCTAGCCACTGCTCAGCTCAATTATGTCCCCTAATGAAGCATGCTTAATTGTGCTTAGCTGAATTTAATCAACTTCTGAGGCAGGAATTATTATCCTTTTCTTATAAATGAGAAAAGGAAAGTCAGGAAAAGGAAGGCAGTGTATTAAAAAACACTAAGAGGTAGAGACAAAATACGAATCCAAGTATAAATGGAAAAAAAAACCCAAGGGTATTTCTTTTCCTTATTTTTTTTATTAAATTTTTAAAAAATGTTTTTATTTTTTACATTTATTTTTGAGAGAGCACGAGCAGGGCAGGGGCAGAGAGAGAGGAAGACAGAATCTGAAGCAGGCTCCAGGCTCTGAGCTGTTAGCACAGAGCCCAATGCAGGGCTTGAACTTGTGAACTGCAAGATCATGACCTGGGCCAAAGTCGGACACTCAACGGACTGAACCATCCAGGTTCCCCACCCTGTTTTTTAAATTGGCTACACTTAACTTTGAATCTGCGTGTTGGATACATTATTTTTTTTTGGGGGGGGGGGATGATAATTCTATCCTCTCTGTGTTTAGAACAAATTAATAAAAAGGAGTCACTGACATGAAGGTTAAAAAAAATGCTCTATGATTGGTATAGCTGAATTGTAGAATATTCCCTAGATTCACCAAGGAAATAGGGCCTTCTAATTTTGCTACCTCCCCAGTTCTAGACATTGGGTAAACCCAGCAAATGGAGTCCAGTTCTGCAGAGAAGACCAGCAGAATCACTACCTTACTTTAGCTTAGAAGCTCCAATAGAGTAAGAAAAGAAAGACTTGACAGAAAGAAAAGCCTCTAAGGTGAGCGGTAACCCATGAGTTCTTACTTTCTGGAGTGAAAGTTCCACAAACAGGTAAATTGCAAAATGGAAGGGAAAGGCTGCTGAGCAAGACGTTCAGATTTTCGTCTCGCACTCACCAGTGTTGTTCACTTGGAGAAGAGAGTGAAGTATCCAGATGGACAGAGGCTTCTTCCATTGCTTGCTGAGAAGAAAGCTCCTGTCTTAGTGGAACCAAACAAAATTCTACAGTTTACACAGATGATTGGAAGATATCTGTTCCTTAATCTATATCCATTTCTGAGATGTTGGGCAAGAATATTAGGGAAGACTTAGCCCTTTTTTTTGTTTTCTTTTTTTGAAAAGAATCATTTGATTTTTGGTCAAAAGGGTTAATCAGTTTACCAAAGAAAAGGACTCTCACTGAACTCAATGTTGTGATGGGGAAATTCTAAACATGAATTAATTCCAGAACACTCTATCCCCATGCGAAAATACTTAATCTTTTGAGATACTGAAGTTTGCCTGATTTCCTGTGTTGATCAAGGAGTTCTGCCTCAGCCATGAGTGGCCTGTCTGGATTCCTCTGTTCGTGAATTTTTCGCCATGTACCAAACCTGATCTAACTTTTTTTTTCTTCTAAGAAGGGCAGATGACTCAACAGTTTCTCTCTGTGTTGATATTGTGGTTTAGAGCCACTTCATAGTCTTGAGTAAAATCTTGTCCATTTTATGTCATGCCTTGTGGGGTCTTTTTTTCTTTTAAGTCTCTTTGGGCAAGTGAAGCCCCCTCTGTTTACAAATCAAATGTATTACCCACTGTTTGATTTTTTTTTTTTTTTATTTTGTTAGAATATTTGCTCCATCTTATGTTATTGCTTCAGTCTTGGCTTTGGGAAAACCAAGGACAAGAATTGGTTATTGAAAAACAAATTGCAATTAAAAACTAAAATATCTAAGATCTCGTATATGCTTTTCTTTTTTGAGCAGAGGCTAATATGTATACAAATATGATTCTATTGGACTTGGCTTCTATCACAGTTCAGCCACTTATGGGTTATATAAGTTCCCAGAAATTACTACGTCTAGACTCAATTTCTCATAGAAACTAGGAATAATACTTGACAAAACATTTATGAGAATCAAACAGTATATGAACAAGCATTAACACTATGTCTGCTTCAATGTAAGCATTCACATGTAAGCCATTAACAAGTTACTGGGTTCTCAGGCTAATGGACAATTCTTTAGTGGTATCCCTTCACTTTCCAGCTACCGTTAATGCCATTTCATCTTCATATAGGAAGGGATGACTTCTCCTCCATCCAGATAATCCTGAATGTGTCTATCTTGACGTTACCGCTTGTAAAATACCATAGACTAATGGGAATTGTGCAATACTTCAGTGTTCCAGTTTTATCCTCCTGCCCCTGTTCTTATGTGTAAGGTTTTGGGAATTTTCCCATGGGTGTGCTCTTTTAAGAACGTGTTTATCAGCATCATGTTCCTTGACAATAATCTGAGATTGCAGACATTACCTAGGTATAACTTGGATAAATAGGTTTAGTTTTTCATTATTCAACAAATACTTCATAATCTATAATGTTCACAACATGTGAAATGAGAGCCACTGCTTTTAGTTCTAACATCAGAATAACTAATTCACATTCAAATAGATTGTAACTGTAAATATAGCCACAAAACCAATGATAAAAGAACTTACTCTCAACCTGTTGAGTTCTGTGTGTTAACACTAGCATCATGCTCTAGGACGGAGAACATATTTATGAAAAACTAACTGTATAGCCTACTTTGAAAACTGATGTTTTTCACCCCTCTTCCTCCCCAAACAAAAAAACTGTTTGACCCTGAGATGTTCTATAGATTATTGTAAAGGTCTTACTTTCAACAGTGTCGACTTCTGTTGCCTTTCCCTGTTTTCAACCACTACATGTGTTGGTAGCCGAACTAAACCTCTGTCTCTCAGTTTCTGTCTCTCTCTCTCTGAAAAATAGGATCTGGTCCTCCTTAGCCCTGGAGAAAGGTCTGAAAATCTAATGAAAAGGGTTTACTTGAGAGAGTCTGTGAACATTCTACTTTAGTCTAGCCATCTGATTTCACCAGGCCTCTTGCTTCACTTCTTAATGGACTAGTCACACATTGTCATAGTTTCTGGTGGCCTCTGGGATAAATAGAAGTCATGTAGGGCATTATGGTGAGTATTGAATGAAAGGCTAGGGATTGTTGAGCTTATGAAGACAGACCACATCCCACCGCATGGGGAAATTTGGGTGCAGTTCTGCCTTTTCTCACTGAATCAGACTCTGATCTAATTTCCTTTACAGTTAAGGTTATCTAAAATCTGCTCACACAGAAAGACAATGTATTTTTGGCTGTTAGCATTTGGTGTTGCCTTGGTGACAGTGTGCAGAACCAATTGCTAAAGCATTTTTTCTTTTAAAGCAGTTTTGCCAGTTTTCTTACTGGAAAGAACAGGTTTTGAAGTAGCATATATTTGAAGACTTGATTCCTACCTTCCTATAAAAAGGTAGGAATCAAAAGGAAGCTTTTTAAGGAAGTAGTAATACCTTCTTCCAAGAGCCTCAGAATTAAAATTTTAAAAATGTATCCCAGCGAAAGAAAACATCAAGTTCACTTTGAGAATCATAAATCATAGGCTAGGTGATAAACATGTGGAACTGATTCTTGTCATTTAACAGCTGAGAAAACAACTTAATGTCAACTTACTGACAAATTAAGCTGCTTTTAGCACTATTTTAAACTATGCAGGAAGCACAATATTTCAAAGCTAAAATGTATGCAGTGTACTTTGTCAGTTCAGTTGGCTAATCACTGAGAGACAAAGTAAATCCTTTTACATCCAGGATGTGGTCATTAGACAGTGGTAAAATTATGGGATTATGGACTATAGTGGAATGGTAAGTTGGTAGCCCTCTGGTTACCTACCTCTCTGAAGCCCAGAGAGGGCGAGACACTTGCTCAAACTGTTCCGTTTCATATCCTTTTCCGTCATCTTCTCTAATTTCAGGCTGAAATTGTAAGAAGCCTACATAACCAACAGTCTGTGCCTCCATGGAGTGGTACTGTGCCTATCTGGTGACCTTCCTATTCAGACATTTACTGAAAGTGTTTGTTCATGGAACAAAATTTTCTTTATATAATAGCTAATAAACCTAGCACAATTATTTCTTAGACAGTTATCCAGATATACTTTTTTAAAACTCCTTCCTAAAGGACTATCCTTATTCATGAAAGAATAGGCACTTGCCATTAAGATTATTTTTCTGAGCATGGATAAACTAAAATGAACTATCTATCCCAATGGTGCTATAAGACATTTTTCTAAGAGTAATTTTGTGTGTATATAAGTCTAAGGAGGCAGTGTACCAAAACATAATCTGCATGCCAAATGCATTCTAGACAAGTTTATTAAAAATGAGCCAGCACCATAATGTTGGTGGTATTACATACCTAGTAACAAAAGTAGAAACAGAAGTGGAATGTTCAGTGAAAAATGATAGGGGTATGTACCAAGATGGGAACCAAAAATGAAGGCTCAGTATCCAGTTATGTAGAAGAGTTGAGGCTGTGCTTCAGTGTGAAAATTACAGCATGTTTTTTTTTTTTTCTTTGACCGAGTTCCAAATCTCTCATCTATATGCCTATCCTATTATAGGCTTTGCTCATGTAATATATCCTAAGGTGGATGGTTGGCAATGGCGGGGGGTGTGGGGAGAATTCCTTGTGTTATGATCTCTAATGTGTAACGTTTGAGGAAAGCTTCACTGGAGGGAAACAAGCCACAAGAGCCTGTTGACTTCATATTCAATAGCTCGCACAAATACATCCTAAATAATGCCAAGTACCCTGAATCTAGATAAGAAAAGCAACTCATTTTGGATTAAAACTGCCAAGTCACTGGTGTTTGCCATTAATTTGAACTGTTTTAGGTTTAGATCTTAAAGGTTGTGGGCATGATTATCAATCCATCTTTCACTTAGAGATCTGGGCATCTTCTCCATGCCAGAAACAGATACTGGTGAACATACCTGACTGCATTATTTGTCAGTTAGCCTTCTAAATTCTTTACCTGGCTTGCCTTACATGAATCTCAATGATTGTGTGTCATGTGCTGTTGTCTCTTTACATATGAGGAATACAAAGCACACAGTGGTTGGGTAACTCTCCCAAGGACACGCAAAGCAATCTGAGATGCAAAGTAGTATGGCTTCAGAGTCTGATCTTACCTAATATGCTCTTCTCCAATAGATGGTAAAAAGACTCAGGCCCCTGTCTTCAGAGAATTTCCTGTTTAATGAGGTAGATAAGTGGAGGATTTTAAAAAGTGTAATAAGTGCTGTTAAAATTAAAGGAGTCCAGGGATACATAGGAGAGGCACATTGCCCAGTCCTGGATGATCAAAGACTACTCCCTGGAATGATACTTTAGTAGAACCCTGAAGTTTGTGTTGCCTTCCAACATTCTAATAGATTGAAATCACAGGCCTGTAGAAACATTTACTTCAATTCCCTCAATGTATCGAGCAGGAAATTGAGGCTCAGATAAGTTATTTAGCTACAGGCTGATGAAATTTAAGATCTCCAGAATCTAGACCCCCAAGTGCTTTTTCCATTCTATCTCCTATTTGGGCTGCACTTTAAAGAAGTTAATGGTGTTCCTATCTTAATTGAAGAAAAAATGGACTCTCTTGTTCTAGTTACCTTATTCCTTTTGATGTCACATGACCTTTAAGGTAGGTTAAATGATTTGAAAATGATTTTGATGTGTAGGTTAAGTGATTTGAAAATCAAAGAAAACGTTGCTACTTATGGACACCACGGAGTATGTATTGGTATATATGTATATATATTTTTTCAGGTGTACAACATAGTGATTCAACACTTCCATGTGACCCCTAGTGCTCATCACAACAAGTGTACTCCTTAATCCCCATGACCCACTAACCCATACCCCCACCCACCTCCCTGCTGGTAACCATCAGATTGTTCTTTATGGTTAAGAGTCTGTTTCTTGGTTTGCCTCTTTTTTTGGTTGTTGTTTCTGGTTTTTTCCCCCACCATTTTTCTTATTAAATTCCACATAGGAGTGAAATCTTACGTGTCTTTCTGACTTATTTTGCTTAGCATAATACTCTAGCTCCATCTGTGTCATTGCAAATGGCAAAATTTCATTTTTTTGATGGCTAATATTCCATTGTGTGTGCATATGTGTATGTGTATATGTTTTATAAATTATGTATTTTGGATACTAACCATTTATCAGATACCTCATTTAGAAATATCTTCCCCCATTTTGTAGGTTGCCTTTTAGTTTTGTTGATTATTTCCTTTGCTATGCAGAAGCTTTTTATTCTGATGTAGTCCCAGTAATTTATTTTTGGTCTTGTTTCCCTTGCCTCAGAAGACCTATCTAGAAAGAAGTTGGTACAGCCAATGTCAAAGAGATTACTGCCTCTGTTATACTCTAGGATGTTTATGGTTTCAGGTCTCCTATTTAGGACTTGAATCCATTTTGAATTTTTGTGTATGGTATAAGAAAGTAGTTCAGTTTCATTTGCATGTTGCTGTCCAGCTTTCCCAACACCATGTGTTGATGAGATGTTTTTTTCCCCTTTGATACTCTCCCTGCTTTGTCAAAGATTAATTGACCATATAGTTTTATGTTCACTTCTGGATTTTCTATTCAGTTCCATTGATCTATGTGTCTATTTTGGTGCCACCACCATACTGCTTAGTGCTTAGGTCACTACAATTTTGTAAAGTAACTTAAGGTCTGGAATTGTGATGCCTCCAGCTTTGCTTTTCTTTTTCAAGGTTACTGTGGGTATTTCAGATCTTTTGTGGATCCATAGAAATCTTAGGATTGTTTGTTCTATGTCAGTGAAAAAAATGCTGTTGAAGTTTTGATAGGGATTGCATTAAGTGTTTAGACTACTTTGGGTAGTATAGACATCTTAATAATCTTCTAATCCATGAACATGGAAGGTCTTTGCATTTCTTTGTGTCATCTTTAATTTCTTTCACCACTATAAATCATCTATAAATCACTGTTTTATAGTTTTAAGGTTAGGTTTACTCCTACGTCAAACTGTTTTTGGTACAATTAAGAAAACAATCCCACTTATAATGTCCTCTGCTTCATTGCTGGTGTAAAGAAATGCACCTGATTTCTGTATGTTGATATTTGTACCTGCGACTTCAGTGAATTTGTGTATCAGTTTGAGCAATTTTTTGGTGGAGTCTTTGGGTTTTCTATGTAGAGGATCATGTTGATATATTTTGAGTATGTACTAGTATATTTTTGGGGTGAAAGTCACACAGGTGGGCCCATCTACTAGCCTCGATTCTTGTATTAGAGCCCTGGCTTTACTACTTAACTAGCTAGTACACTTGGGAGTGTACTTGCCCTTGTAGGCCTCACTGTTCTCACTTATGACCTGGAAATAATAATCACTTCAGTGTACCAGTGCTTTGAGTTCAAGTTGTATTTCCAGAGCCTCAGTTGGTAATTAAAGATCTCTTACAGGCTATCTATTAGCTGTGTTGTGTAACTAACGTTCTTACCAAGACCTTCAATTGAAAACAGAAGAATCTCCATTCTCATTCCTTACTGTGGGTTTTAGTTTGCAGTCTGTACCTTTTTAAGTCCCATGACTGGGTTCAGGAATTCTTATATGCCCCAATATTTTGCATTTCTTAGGAAGAGGGCTCATTAGTTTCTTCATTGTCCTTGTGTGTTTGTGATCCCCAGATCTCAAGAATGAGTATGTATTCTACAAAATGAACTTGAAGTTTAAGGCTGATGCTTCTTTTCCCTTCCTGATGTGCATTTCTCACTATTTCCTCACTTTGTGGAGTACACATTAGTAGTGGGAGAGGTTTTATATTCTCTTTGGGATTTTTCTCTTGGGGAAACAACTTGGAGGTCATGTATAGCCAGAACAGCTCTTGTGGTACTAAATTGCCAATTAATGAAACAACCTACCCACCACCAGAAAAGCAGCAGAAAATCAACTGAATTTAATCCAGGAAAGATCATGAGGTCTGTGTTAAGGTCTCTCCTGACTTGTTTGGGTTCACGGAGTCTGAACAGGTGCTTATCTTTCTGGACAAACACACTTTAAGAACAGAAAAGTGGTTGAGTCTTTGTGTTCATTTGAGATTGTAAAAGAAGCTGGAATCAGGTGAAGCTTGCTGTTTGATTTCAGGAAAGGGCTTCTGTTCATTGCTGCTTCTCATTAATAGCTTCTCCAGTAGGAGCATCAGTGGCAAAGGAGGCTCTCACAGAAGGTAGACTTGGGCTGTTGTAGCATAGTTGGTACAAATGGAAGGAAGACTGACATTTGGAAGCTTGAGAACTGAGAGTATTGACAACAGTGTTAATAATGAAATAGAACAGGGGCATATGGGTGGTTCAGTCAGTTGTTTTCCAACTCTTGATTTTTGGCTCTGGTCATGATTCCAGGGTGGTGGGATCGAGCCCCACTTCATGCTCTGCACTGGGCTTGGAGCCTCCTTAAGATTCTCTTTGCCTCTTCCTCTGCCCCTCCCCGGCTTGCGCTCTCAAAAAGTAAAAAATAGAACCAAGAAATCCCACTAGATAAGTTAGTGTCATCTATATATCTTATTTACTTAATGCCTATATATTTTAATTAATTTGGTTTATAAGCCAAAGGCTTACCATTTCGTTGGTGCGCACTTGCTGTGTAAACAACTTCACCGGCCTTTGAAGTAGTCAAAAGGGTTTGGTGTGGGCACTGAAGAAGAGTTAATTACTATATCCAAGATGAAAACATTATTTGCAACTGAAAAACAACAAAAACCTTTGGGATTAGATTGCCTAGAACAGTATTTTGTGATTTAAGAATTCAAAGCCAAAAGTTCTTACTGATTGAAACTTAATGGTTGCTTTAAGAATTCTTACATAGGAATTTAAAGTAATTTTCTAAGTACATAGTGTTTTTCAGCTTTTATGTTTTCTCCCTAAAGACCATTGCAGTTAAATTTGTAAAAGTGGTTGCAGTGCTTATTGGCAAAATATTTAGTCTCCTAATATTTTTTTTTGGAAGCCTGAATACATTTTAAAAAAGTCCTTTTTTTTCCTTTTGTCTAAATTGGGCTTTCCCTTTTCATAACCCAAGGTGTGATATAGGATTACCTCTTACGATTCTTTATCTCAGAATTAAAATCTAACCCTGTCAGTGTAATTCCAGATAAATAGTTGTTACGAACATTTGGACCTGGTCAAATGGACTAATTCTATGGTAGCAGTAGTTTGAAAGGAGGATGGCACTAATTTCAGAGACTGGAGTTGCAGATTGGTTTGCAGATTCGTCTTTTCAAGCTAATGGGAACCTCTTCAGTGAAGTCCTCAATCCAAAATAAGAAGTCATAACTGTGTGCTAAGCCATTTCCTCTTGATACTTACTGACTATTGGTTTTAACCCCTAATGTTCCCTTATGTTCTTGTTTTCCAAGTAAATTTAATACTCTAGGGTCCTAGTGGGATATATGGATGTATGAAATGGCTCATGAGTAAGACTATAGGGAACTGCAGGGAATAAAACTGAGTGTCAGTGGCTGGTACTCATTTCCAAACAACTTTGTTATACAGGAATATGGGCTGGTGTTGCTAAAACATTTGATTCTTAAAGAGAATTAAAATCTAAATTTTATGTGAAATATCCTGATTTTTTTAATTACAATTTAATTTATAGGAAACATGTATTTCTATATTTTGCCTTCATCCATAATTCCTAAAAATGCTTCAGAGCCACAAAGGTGAAATAGGAGTTTTATCAATGAAAATGACTTTTCGATCCTACCCAAGGGCAGGGGCTGGTTACTAGGATGACCAACCAGGGGTTAGAGGGTTGGAACTTTCAGTCCTACCCTGTGACCTGGGGCTAGAGTTGAATCTGCCAGTGGCCAATGGCTTAGTCTTGACTATGCAATGAAGCTTCCATTAAAAATCCAAAAGGACTAGGTTTGGAGAGCTTCTGGGTTGGTGAGCATGTGAAGATGTGGGGAGGGTGGTAAACCCTTTTCCTATACCTCACCCTATCTAGCTTTTCATCTGGCTCTTGATCTGTCTCCTTTATCATATCCTTTAACAAATCAGTGAATTTGTTTCCCTGTGCTCAGTGAGCCACTCTAGCAAATGAATTGAACCTAAGGAGGAGGTCACCTGGATATCCAATCTGTAGGTGGTTGGTCAGAAACATAGGTAACATTCTGGAGCTTGAGACTGGTGTCTGAAGTGGGAGGTGGAGTGCAGGGAGCAGTCTAGTAGGACTAAACCTATGACCTGCAGAATCTGATGCTATCCCTAAGTGGATAGTATCAGAATGGAATTGAATTCTCCAATACCAACAGAGTATCTGAGAATTGTTTGCTGTTATGTGTTGGGGACCTCCTCCTCACATTGGGATTGGGTCCAGAAACCCAAAAAAGAGTTGGTGTCTGTGCAGTGGAATTTGCTAGAATGGCCCTGGCTCATAGAGACATGTGGTTTTTGAAAAAGAATAAAAGGTGGGGGATGAGGAACCTTTGACCCCTGGATACCTTCCTAGTCCCCCAAGATATGAAACTGCAGCTGTGGTGCTATCAGTTACTAAAGGTGAATGTTACCAATGAAATTTAGAAATGGTAGCAGAACAGACTCTGGAAGAGTTGGTTCATTGTGTGTATATATAAGGAAATGCAAAATAACAAGCTGATTATACAATGTCCTAGTTATTGTCACTGCTCATAGCCAAAATGAAATTAAAATGTTGGGGCAGGCCTTGATGCTGAACCAAGATCCAGCATTTAGTTTGATCTGAACTTTGGCTATAGGCTGCAAAGCTGCCTAGAAAGGGAAAAAATTATGCAGGGGCAGTAGAACCTCTAAGTACTTAAGTACTAATTATGTCTAAGACCTCTTTTCACCAAGAAGGTGTTTAAAATAGGGGAAGGACAAAACCAAGAAACCACTGAAACCAGGACATATACGGGCATACCTCAGAGGTACTATGGGTTTGGTTCCATACCACTATGATAAAGTGAGTCAAATGAATTTTCTGGTTTCCCAGTGTATATAACATTCATCTACACTAATTGTACTCTAAAGTGTAACAGCATTTTGTCTAGAAAACAATGAACATACCTTAATCAAAAAATACTTTATTGCTTAAAAAATGTTAAACATCATCTGAGCTTTCAGCAAGTCATAATTATGGATCACTACAACAAATGAAAGTTTGAAATGTTGAGAACCGAGCATGATACAGAGACACAGAATGAGCAAAGACTGTTGGAAAAATGGTGCCAATAGACTTGCTCAATGCAGGGTTGCCACAAACATTCTATTTGTAAAAATGAAAAAAACTCAAATATCCAAAATGCGGTAAAATAAGGTATGCCTGTAGTCTAAAGGAAGTGGCTCATTTCATGGATCCAGTATCATCTTCCTAAAGAATCTTTCCTGAAATGGATTGAGAGAATAACCAATTGGGGCCTGCATGGCTTGTGAAAAGGCAGATGGCTCTTCAGAGTAGAGGAGCATGTTAGCATGTTTGGGTTGAGGCAGGTCCTGTAGTTCACTACTGAACAATTGTAGATGATTGTACATGATTCAGATACATGGGAGGTTATTCCTGAGGGAATAGTCAGCCTGGTGGAGTAGATCAGGGCCACTATAAAGTGTATTTATCCTGAGTGGGGGACTGCCCAATTCCTCCTATAAATGCCAAATGAAATACCCCAGATGATTGGAGTATTTATCCCTTGAACATGCCCATTACCCAGGTTATGGTAAACGCTGTGATTAAGGAGGCCTCTATTGTATAGGCTCCCCATGTAACTTTACTGCTATAAAATTAAATAGTAGTTTCAGAAGCCTTACCAGATTGGCTATCTCAGCTTCCCTGTATGGGTCTTAGTGATACCAAGGACATTAAAGTAATTAAGAAAATAGAGACCAAGGGGAGAGTTAAGTGGCTCAACCTAGCAAAGTTGAAAACTTCAGTTGGTTATCGAGAAATGGGATGAGTAAATGCAGACATTGATGGAGTTCAGACAAATGCATTGATGTGGCACTACCAGAAATTGGACCATCAGGACTCCCATTAAAGGGCCCCAAACAAGTGTGCTCTATTAACCCCAATTTTGAGGAATTTAAAAAGCCAGAAGGAAAATATTACAATGATAAACCTGACTAGGAATGCCTTGGGACAATGCTTAGGAAGACTAATCAGGGTAAAGATTGATATAGCGGCTATGATCTTCTGACCCTACCCCCGAACTCAGGGACCCAAAGCCATATGAACACATGTGGGTAAACTGGCCCACAGGGGAGGAGAAGAAACTTTCTTGGGACTATTTGATAGAGGAGCCCAGTGCACTGTGATTCTACAACCTGTTGGTGATGTATCAGCAGGGGTTAAGTTTACATTGGGAAGATACAGAGGTATAATGGTTGATGGGATAAGATACAAGTCTGGATGGAAAATGGGGTTTTGGAACAGATTTTGTGTGAGGTTGCATGTCTTTCACCTGAATGTATTATTGGGATGGATACTATGTCTGGGGATTGCTCCCCTGCCTAAGATTGTAAAACAGAGGTCATGTAAGCCTACCCTCATGCTAGATTTAATTGGGCATGCTCAGTGGGAACCATTAGAAGTGTCTAGGCCCACACAGGTGGCTACTGAAAGCAATACAGAAATTTGCCATATAGTTGGCCTGCATGGCCTGTGTAAAAGCCAGATGGCTTATAGAGACTAATAGTCGACTAATCAAGTTGTACTGCTCATAGCCTCAGCAGTTCCAGATACAGTCTCAACCAAAATTTGGAAGGCTAAAGAAGGCCGGTGTTCTGTGACTGATCTTACTCTTTCTCAGAAAATAGCCATCACAATTTACCTTCATGTGGGAGGGATCCCAGCTTACTTCTGTGCTTCCCCAAGGTTGTTTGAACTCAGATTATTTTGTCAGGGATTTGGACTTAATGCATGTCTCAAGTGTAATATGCTGTATGCCACGATAACATCAGAAACTGAAGAGCAAGTGAGGACTGATCTGAATGTGATGAGGATAAACCTGACTGTCTGGGGCTTGCTAATCCAGCAAAGATCCAAGGGACTGCCCAAAAAGTGAAATTCTCAGTACTAACTTTGGGAGGAGCCACCTGGGACATCCCACAAGTAAGGAAAAGTAAACTTAGGTCATTGCCCACCTCAAAGACCAAAGAAGAATCCCAGAATTTGGCTGGTTTATTTGGATTTTGGAGAGCACATATTCCACATCGGGGAATATTGTTAGCTCCCAACTATAAGGCCACCTGAGAGAAAGCTGTATCTGAGTGGTGACCTGCAAAAACAGGCCATGTCTGAATTATAAAAGGTGGTAGCTTTCTCAATGCCTTTTGGGCCCTTACAACCCCAATAAAATTTTGGAAGTGTCTGCCACCCATGCTCATGTAGACTGGGCTTGTGGCAAGAGCCCATGAGCAAGCAGCAACTGATGAGATTTGGGACCAGAAAATTATCAGATGGATGATAATTAGCCTGATATTGGGCACTGACACTGCCTCCAAGGCTGAAAGACATGAAATAATTATGAAACCTGAGGTACTCATGTCTTGAGTGATGCCAGAGAAACCCTGGAGTAAGGAAGGCAGTGCCCAGAAGAGTTCCATAATGAAATAGATATGGTTTGTACAGGAGAATACTTCTAGGGTAGTGCAAGGAGACACTGTATCCATGAGCAAGTAGCCTCTTTTCCTCTAGGATCAACTTTTGAGGCACCTGAGGAACTGCTGGAACCAACTGCCATGTGGACACTGCCCCGTGAAGTTATTCACTGAACAGACACCTGTTTGACTTACGGATGGCTGTTCTAAGATGAATGGACGATATCTTGCTTGGAAAGCTGTCATACTAACACCAGTGAATAAGATTCCCTGAGGAGGGAAAGAATAAATTGGCTCAGTAGGCTGAACTGCATGGTGTTTCCCTGATGGTGATAGAATTGAGCAATGGTAAAAGTCCTTCTGCTTGGGTCTTTGCTGGCTCATGGGATATAGCCAGTGGCCTGGCTGTCTTGTTAGGTAGATGGGCAGTGGAAAACTAGACTACTGTGGGGTTGTCTGTGTGAAACATGGCCCTGTGGAAATCACTCTGGGTACTTGAGGGGCACATTAAAGTAGGACATGATGATGCCCATCAGAAGACCACCCCATCTTCCAGGTTCAAAAGGTGATTGGAATCACCAAGTGGACCTTCTGTTGCATTACCTTGAAGTGGCCATCTGTGTCCATGAAATGAATGGCCACAGGGTTGCAGCAGTGTAGAGATGGACTGAATCTAGATCTATTCCTCTTGTACCCTGTGGGATACAAAATGCCAACAAGAATGGTTTCCTCAACAACGACTGCAGGTAGCTATGTGGCAGATTCCCTGGTGGAAGGCCCTCAACATGGCTGGCAACTCAGACTGATGCTGGTGGCCCCAGAGAGGGGGGCTCCAAATGGGTCCTGATAGGAATAGATACTGCCTCTGGACTGGGTTTTGTAGTAGATGCAACTACTTGGTGTTACAAAGAAGCCAGAACAGACAACCATGCATGGCCGCCATTGTTTCTTCAGATCACGGAACTCTGTCTACAGTCCCTAATGTCTGACCGTGGTCAGATTCTCCTTACAGTAGTGGATAGAAAACTGGAATGGGTAGTTTAAATATTTGTTATCTAAAAAGGGGGGAGATAAAGGCAAGAGGTCTGGCTTACATGTCTTCAAGAGTATATGCTCACACTCTTATACTAAGGGGGGCTAAGGGAGGGTCCCCATTGATAGATTCCTCTACCTTTCTTGGGGGTCTGGGGAAGTGGGGTGGGGTAAGATGATAGTGCAACTATGTCCAACATCACAGCAACTGTTTTTCTACCTGATGCAATGGTCCCAGAGCCAGGCATGAAACTGTGGCCTCCTGAAGCAGGATGATTACTGAGCAAGAAACCATGATAATACCCTTAAATCTTTGTCAGAATTCCTAAGTGTCTGATGGGGTGATTGTTTGCCATTTGGCAGAGTTGTTGCTGGCAGTGAATGCTGCTGTGATGCCTCCTGATTGGGACAGCACACTAGTTCTGTACCTGTGTCAACCCTACCTTGTGTGAGTGGGAGGGTTCTGATGTTTGCTAGGCTTGTATTGCTGCATTCTGGGTCCACACAGTGGCCAAACCGAATGTCCCTTTCAAGGATGGAAGAGCCTGGCTAAAGATAATGGACAGATAGAGAAAAGGATAAATAGCTGAGGGTAAAGGGATGGGTAGGTGGGTTGTGCAACAGGGGGAATCCAATATTTTATTAATACCTCGAGGGATGCTCAGAGTGAATGTTATCTGCAGCATACCAGATGCTTGGAAGGATGAAGCTGTGTTTGCTGAGACCACCATTGCTTTTGCAGCTGGACAAGACTGAATGGCAGCCTGCAAACCCGAGTGACGTTGCTCTGGGAGACCTTATCCTCATCGGATATGTTGATGAACTTGACTAATTGTCAATGACTAGTTGGAACCCTAGTGATGTGCCAGTATCTTTGACTCCTTTTTTTTTTTTTTTTTTTTTTAAGGATATATAGATCATTTGTGTCCTCACTATAGGAGAGGGTGGGCGCTACTGTATAACACACAATGGAAACAAGTCTCCAAACAGACCTGTGAGATGATTGGCTTTGTCCCCAGCTGACGTGTGATCTAGAACTAACTGAATCATGACCAATTTTAATGACTCCTGTCATTAATATCTGGTATATGCTTCAGTTGGGAAGGCAAAGTGAACACCTCTGTAATTTTTCTGGATTTTTTCTGTAAGGAAATTGAATTGCACCATGACCATACTGTGACATATTGTAATACTGGCATGTTTGGTAAGATTTGACTACATGTAAGTAAGTCTTTTGTTTATAGGGATGTTGATCAAATATATTGGGAGATTAAGGTAAAGCTGCCGCAGGATATAATATTTATGGAAGATGACTGGCCCAAGGAGGAACTGCATCTTTCTAGTCACCAGCTGCTTTCTGTACTAAATCCCTGTGCTACGTCTATCACAAGATACAAGCAGCAGTAGATGAGGGGTGGGGAAAGAATAATAAACTAATAGAGTATAAAAATGTTATGGCTTTATAGGACAAATGAGCTGTTTTGTCAAATCCATCCCTACCCTATAGTGACCTCTCCAAAATGTTAGGTCTGTTTGTGTTGGTGCTATTGCTATATCTGTCCTAAAAAACCTACACCAAATGTAAGTGCTATGATGGATATGATCATTTTGCCACAAGGAATCCATGTTTGAAGACCAGGGGGTGGACTGAGATATATAGTTGACCTTTGAACATTGTGGGGGGGTCTTTAGGGGGTGCTGACCCCCATGCAGTCAAAAGTCTGCATGGAACTTTAGACTCTCCAAAAACTTAGTAGTCTACTGTTAGGAAGCCTTACTCCTCTAATAGTTGACAACTACTATACTGTATTCCTAACCTAAGAAAATGTTAAGACAAGCCTAAGGATGAGAAAAGAGAACCTTAAAACCATAAGGATAACCCATTCACAGTACTGTTACAAAAAAAAAAAGTGTAAGTGAACCTACGTAATTCAAACCTGTACTCAAGGGTCAACTGTAATAACTTATAAGAAATACATATTTGGTCATTAAGATGACTGAATTATATTTCTCAGATATATTGTCTTCATTCAGTTATTGAAAATGCTTCAGAGCCATAGAGGTGAAATGGGGGTCTTATTATTAATGAGGGTAGAGTCCAAAAGTCACCTAAGGGTGGGGGCTGGTTGCTGAGAAGACCAACCACGTGACTTGAAGGCTGGGAACTTTCCCACATTCCGACCTCTGTTGGGGTGCGGCGGGGAGAGGCTGGAGGTTGAATCAGCCAACTGGCCAGTGACTTAGTCAATCATGATTGTGTAACAAAGCTTCCTTTAAAAACCATAAGAGACTCTTGGGGGTGCCTGGGTGGCTCAGTTGGTTAAGCATCTGACTTCGGCTCAGGTCATGATCTCCCTTGCTTGTGGCTTTGAGCCCCCTGTTGGGCTCTGTGCTGACAGCTAGAGCCTGGAGCCTACTTCAGATTCTGTGTCCCCCATTTCCCTTTGCTTCTCCCTGGCTAATGCTCTGTCTCCCTTGCTTGCTCTCAAAAATAAAAAAGTTATAAAAAAAACGACCCATAAGAGACTCATAAATACAGAGAAACTGAGGGCTGCTAGAGGGGAGGTAGCTGGGAGGATGAGTTAAATGGGTGATGGGCATTAAGGAAGGCAATTTCAGGGAGGAGCACTAAGTGTCATATGTAAGTGATGAATTACTGGGTTCTACTCCTGAAGCCAAGACTACACTATATGTTGACTAACTTGAATTAAAAAACAAAACAAAACAAAACTGGGTTTGGAGAGCTTCTGTGTTGGTTAGCATGTGAAGACAGTGGCACACCTGGAAGCTTCTAGCCCCTCTGCTATACCTTACCCTATTTGTTCATCTGGCTATTAATTGGTATTTTGTCATATTCTTTAACAAACTGGTAAATGTGTTTCCCTGTGCTCTGTGAACCACTCTAGCAAATGAATGGTCATTAGAACTTGTGCTTCTGACCAACCAGCTAGAGACTAAGTGAACAGCCTATAGCTTGTGACTGTTGCCTGAGGTATGGAGTGTTTGGGGGGCAGTCTTAACCTGTGGGATCTGATACTACCTGTGGGTGGATAGTGTCAGAATTGAGTTGATTTCTCCAATACCAGCAGGGTGTCTGGGAATTGCTTGGTGTTCTGTGTGCTCCCCTGCCACATTAGAATGGAGTCTGGGAATGCCAAAAGAATTGGTGCCAGTGAGGTGAGATTTGCTAGAATGGCCCTGGCTCATTGAAACATGTGATTTTTGAAGAAAGGATAAAAGACTGGGGGGTGGGATGGGGAGGAAAGAGAACGCTTTGATCCCTGGATGGCAAACCTTGGAAAAGTTTTTTTTTTTTTCCTTCCCCTTCCTCTTCTCCCTCATTGAGGAGGACAGGCTAGTTTACATTCTGCATCAGAACTCTCAAAGCACTCTTAAGTCCACATTTGGTTCTGACAAACTATAACATAGGAAGATATTTTAACTTGAAAACTAAACAAAGTAGTTAAATGACTGGCCCAAGGTGACCCATCTATCATGAAAAAATAAAGCTGGGTGAGAACCCAGGTATTTAAGTCTTCCCTTAAGTGAGCCTCTTAGGTCATGAGCCCTGTATGCAGATGCAGAAAATAGTCATTATACATAGTCTGAGATCTACTGAAATTTCATTCTTGTTCACATGATGCCTCTCCTTTTGCATTGTATGTAACTTGCGTTGTCCCCCAAGCAAAAACAGAATGATCTGGACATTGCAGGTTTGGTCTCTTTCATTTACCTGGCTTTGAGGAGTAACCAGGCATTTCAACAGTATAATGAACTGTCTGCTTCTTTCTTTTTCTATAATTGCAGCACATTTGTAGTTGGGAGGTTTTGCTAAAGTCACGATGAACAGATTATGAACATAATTGCAAAAAAAAAATTGTTTTACTTTTGTCCTACACATTTCAGAAAGAAAAACTGATGGAGAAAATCTTGGCTGGATAGGCTTAAGTTGTACCAGTGAATGTTATCAATTTATAAGGATTCTTTCAGTGCTGTAGTTTTGGGTAGTCTTTAACAGCTTCATTGTTAAGATGGCTTTCTTCTTGGTAGTTAGGTAAGAAAAATTGTACTCTGCTAAAACTAAACTTTAAGTAGAAGAGGTACTTCATTTCTATAAACCTTACCAGTAGACCAAAGGTTTTGTCATCTTTGCAGTCAAGAAATTCCCCAGATGAATGATGAGGTGACTTGAGGGTCTTTGGATCGACTCACACTTTGGATCTGGTCTTCTGAAAAGTTTCTGGAATCTTTGGGTAAGCTTCTGCTTCAGTTGCAGAAAGAGATGGGAGTATTATCAGTTTGATAGGTTGTGGTTTGCTTCCCAAAGGGGCAGCTTTACCGCAAATGTGGTTCTAGATCACCATTATGGGTGTCCTCAGTAGTACCTATGTCTTTCCTCCATCTGTTACTTGAGCTTGTGTTTTTAATGCCAGGCTAAATCTCAGGAGCAAGAAAAATAGTCATGGTGTGGAGGTTAAAGCATGGGTACTAGCACCTGGACACCAAGCCTAGATCTGTAACTACTGGTGTGGACTTGGGCTATTTGCTTACCATCTCCAAGTTGTTTCCTTAAAGATTTCCTGGACAAATTTAAATGAAAGGCAGATAGTTATGCCTTAAATGGTAGGATTTTAGACTTACCAATAGCCCTTTCCCACAATTATACATGTATACACACTAATGTGGAGGTATTCTTTAATCACTATGCAACACATCTATTAGATGATTTGTTAGACTAAACAAATAGGGTAAACTCTGAAGGAGAACAGGTACAATTTATAATTCCTCACCCCCCTAGCTTTTATTATAGATTTGATGATCTTAAAGACAGAAAATCTTAACACAGTTTACAGACTTTTCAGTCTTCAGCTCAGTGATTCCTCAATGTTCAAACACAAAAGCATTGTATGGGGTTGTGTGCCCAATCCCATCTTGGTTCCGATGCTGCTTGGCTAATCTTGATATGGTTGTATTTACTCTATTGCTCCCCTTCACCAATTTAAGCATGAGGAAATGGAGAATCAGGGACTTTAAGACACTGTTATTAGGCTACAATTAGTTCTTGCAATAGTTATGTCACTTTCTGAATCTAATTCAGCACTCAGTGTGTGTGTGTGTGTGTGTGCGTGCGTGTGTGTGGTATTTGAACATCTATTTTTTCCTAGTATAGAAAATTCTTCTGGATTATTTTCTTAATGTTATAGTATTCCATAATTGATCTGTCCTTTGTCTTCTGTTCAAACATTTTGAACATCTAATAATACATTTGAGGGGTGCCTGGGTGGCTCAGTCAGTTGGGGATCTGATTCTTGATTTCTGCTCGGGTCATGATCTCAGTTGTGGGATCAAGACCATCATCAGGCTCCGCACTGGTTGGATTTTTTTCTCCCTCTCTGTGCCTATCCTCTGCTCATATGCATGCATGTTCTCTTTCTCTCTCTCTCAAAATTAACACTAAAAAAATAATACATTTGAACAAGATTACTTCAGGAATACAGTAGTAACCTTGCACAAACCAACAATGACTAGATTCGTTTATTCATGTAAGGTAGTAGTTTCGATATTTAGAGGGCCCCAAGAAGGCTGAAATCTTCATGGAAGGAGAGATGTAATAAGAGTAGGAACATGGGCCCGAGTTTATGTCTCTTTTGGATTAGTGCTTTCTGCACACCATTTTGTTACTCCTTGCTTCCTGATCGTGTTATCCTTGGGGTTTCCATCATGATTCTTACTGCAAGATAATTTCACAATCTAACACCTCACTGAAAGCATGATGCTTTTCCTTCATCATTTGTTTCTACTAGGAAAGCCTGGGATCTATAGGAGTCCAATCAGGCAGCTTTATGATCTCATCACTGAACTGAGTTTAATTTATCTACCTGACCCATATGGTTTTTTTCACAATTACTTCTTTTTTTTTTTTTTTTTTTTTTTTTTTTTACTTTTTAATTGGAGCATAGATAACATACAATGTTAGTTTCAGGCATACAACATAGTGATTTGATAATTCTATATATTACACAGTGCTCATCACTGTAAGTGTAGTCACCATTTGTCACCATACAAGGTGTTACAATATTGATGGTATTTCCTATGCTGTACTTTGCATTCCTGTGACTTATTTTTAACCAGAAGTTTGTACCTCTTGATCCCCTTCTAGTTTTCCCATCCCTCCACCTCCTCTTCTCTGGCAACTATCAGTTTGTTGTCAATATTTATAAGTTTCTGTTAATTTGTTTTGTGTTCTTAGATTTCACATCTACGTTAAATCCTAGGATAGTTCTTCCTGTCTGACGTGTTTCACTTATTATAATACCCTTTAGGTTCATCCATGTTGTGACAAATGGCAAGATTTCATTTTTAATGGCTGGGTAACATTTCATTATATATATAACCACATCTTTATCCATTCATCTGATGATGGACTCTTGTGTTGCTTCCATATCTTGGCTATTGTAAGTAGTGCCGCAATAAGCATAGGGGTGCATATATCTTTTCAAATTAGTGATTTGTTTTAGTAAATAACCAGCAGTGGAATTGCTTGACTGTAGGGTTTTTTTAAACATTTTGAGGAACCTCCATACTGTTTTCTATAGTGGCTGCATCAATTTCTATTCCCAACAGAGTACAAGGTTCCCTTTTTCTTCACATTCTTGCCAACACTTGTTATTTCTTGTCTAATGATACCAGCCATAAGCATGAGGTGACATCTCATTATGGTAATGACTTACATCATTATGGTATTGACTTGCATTTTCCTAGTGATTATTGATATTGATGATCTTTTCATGTATCTGGGCATCTGTAGGTCTTTAGAAAAATGTCTATTCAGGTTCACTGCCAGTTGGATTTTATTTTATTTATTTATTTTTGAGTGTTGAATTGTTGGGAGTTCTTCATATAGTTGGGATATCAGTCCCTTATTAGATATATCCTTTGCAAATATCTTTCTCATTTAGTAGGTTGCCTTATTGTTTTACTGGTTTCCTTAACTGTGTAAAAGCTTTTCAGTTTGATGTAGTCCCAGTAGTTTTTTCACCTTTGTTTTCTTTGCCCAGGGAGACCTATTCAGAAAACTGTTGCTAAGGCTGATGTCCAAGAGATTACTGCCTATATTTTCTTCTAGGAGTTTTATGGTTTCAGGTCTTTTAAATTTAAGCCTTTAATCCATTTTGAATTTATTTTTGTGTGTAGTGTAAGAAAGGGGTACAGTTTCATTCTTTGGCATGTAGCTGTCCAGTTTTCCCCAAACCATTTATTAAAGAGATGGTCTTTTCTTCATTGTATATTCTTGCCTCCTTTGTCATAGATTAATTGATGGTATAAGTGTGGGTTTATTTCTGGGGTCCATTGATCTATGTGTTTGTGTTTGTACTGTTTTGAATACTACAGCTTTGTAGTGTATCTTTACTTCCTGCTTTGTTCTGTTTCTCAAGATTGCTTTGGCTATTTGGGGTCTTTTGTGTTTCCATACAAATTTTAGGATTATTCTAATCCTGTGGGAAAAAAAGCTACTGGTATTTTGATAGGGATTCTGTTGAATCTGTAGATTGCTTTGGGTAGTATGGACATTTTAACAATACCCTTCCAACCTATGAGCACACTGTATTTTTCCATTTGTGTAATTTTGAGTTTCTTTTATCAGTGTCTTAGAACTCTGAGAGTACTGGTTTTTTACCTTGATTGGTTAAATGTATTCATAGGTATTTTTTGATGCAATTGCAAGTGAGATTGTGTTCTAAATTTCTTCTACTTTATTGTATAAAAATACAATGGATTTCTGTATATTTTGTATCCTATGATTTTGCTGAACTCATTTACTGTAATTTTTTAGTGGAATCTTTAGGGTATATATGTATATATACATGTATGTATGTGTATATGTATATAAGCATATACATATAAGCATGCATATATACATATGTATGTATATGTATGCATACATAGGGTGTGTGTGTACATGTGTGTAGGTGTGTGTGTACGTGTGTGTGTGTACATGTGTGTAGGTGTGTGTAGGTGCACGTGTGTACGTGTGTGTACGTGTGTGTACGTGTGTAATACATATACATACACATACATACACGTACCCACGTACACACACACGTACACGTCGTGTGTACGTGTGTGTGTACGTGGGTACGTGTATGTATATGTGTGTATGTGTGTACATGTGTGTATGTACGTGTGTATGTGTGTATGTGTATACATGTGTGTATGTATGTGTGTGTACATGTGTATGTGTGTACGTGTGTGTATGTGTTTATGCGTGTATGTGTGTACGTGTATATATATGTGTGCGTATATGTGTACGTGTATGTAGATGTGTGTATGCGTGCGTGTGTGTACGTGTATGTTGTGTGTGTACGCGTGCGTGTGTATGTGTGTGTACGTGTGTGTACATGTATATATGTGTGTACGCGTGCACGTATGTATGTGTACGTGTATGCATACATGTATGTATACGTGTATGTATGTATACGTACATGTATGTATATGTGTATATACATGTGTGTATATCTGCATGTATATACATGTATGTATGTGTTTATATCTGTATATACATGTATGTATGTGTATGCATATACACATCTATGTATGTGTGTATGTATATGCGCATGTATATGTGTGTATATATACATGCATGTTTGTGTATGTATACGTGCATGTGTGTGCATGTATATGTATATATGCGTACATGTATATATGCATGCATGTATATGTATATATGTATATGTATATATGTATGTATATGTGTATATACATGTGTATATGTATATATACGTGTGTATATGTATATATATGCATATGTATATATGTATGTATATATAGGGTCATATATATACACATAGGTATGTATATATGTGTATGCACATATGTACACACATATATGTATGTATATATGTGTATATACTTACGGGGTGTGTATGTGTATGTATATATATATATATATACACACACACACACACACACACACACACACACACACATCTATATGGTACTAAGTCACCTGTAAATACTTCTACTTCTTTCTTACCAATTTTTATGCCTTGTGTTTCTTGTCTGCTGCAGCTACAACTTCTAGTATTAGTTTGAATAAAAATGGCAAGAATGGACATCCTTGTTTTTGATTCTTAGAGGAAAAGCTTTTATTTTTTCCCCATTGGGTATTAGGTTAGCTGCTTGTCATATATAACCTTTATCAGACTGAGGTATAGTCCCTTTAAAACCACTTTGTTGAGTGGCACCTGGGTGGTTCAGCTGGCCAAGCATCTGACTCAATTTCGGCTCTGGTCATGATCTCATGGTTTGAGTTCAAGCCCTGCATCCGGCTCTGCACTGATGTTGTGGTGCCTGTTTGGAATTCTCTCTGCCCCTCCCCTGCCTGGTGCTTGTTCACGCACATGCGCGCGCTCTCTCTCTCTCTCTCTCTCTCTCTCTCAAAATAAACTAAAAATAATCACTTTGAAAGTCACAATAATGATTTTTATGAGATAATTCCCATTTTGTCTTATTTTCCATGCTTAAAATGTGCCAATCCTTCCTTAGACCCATATGCTAGAGGTAGCCTAGGCAAACTACATAATCTCCATGCTGTTTTCTAGATTCATTAAGTAAACAATTAAAGCATATGGATCTTCCTCATAAATTTTTGTGCACATGTGTCAGAGGACAAGGGCATGTTGGTAATGACTTTTATGTCATTTCTTTTCAAGTTCTGAAACTACATTCTATGATTAGTATCTAGTCTAGAGTCATTTACCTTTATCTACTTTTCCTCTAGCACCTTAAAGTTGTAATTTTCTCACCAATTCTTTTGGTTCAAGGAAAATAGAGGGCTTGTTTTCCTAATTTGGTTGACCTATGTATCCTTTGATGTAGTTTAGGAAATTCCAGTTTCTCAGATGAACTTTTTGATGGAACAAGGTGATTAAATAGTTAAAAACCTTCTGTTTGATTTTTGAAGGTGAAACCAGGCATAACTCTAGCTCTTGATCCAAAATCTTTTTTCTCCTGGGAATACAGCTAGATGACATTTTCAGCATTCTTTGTGGTTAATGTGGCCATATGACTGAGTTGTAACCAATGGAGTGTGGGTGGAAGTCCTGTGCATCATGCTTCCAGTCCAGGAAACCTGGAACTCTACTCATTCCACAAACCTGTATAGAGTACACGAAGAACTTGCAATTGTGTTGACAGAAGGGTGACCACAGACAGGGTTGAAGAACATAAAGTGTCTTTAATGGCAAAGAATATGGAAACTTCTCTAACACACCCCATCTCACCAAGAGATGTTGACAAATTCATGGTATATTTTTAATTAAGATATAATTGACCTATAACATCCTAGAAGTTGAAACTCTGTAGCTTGATGTTGTTCATTTGATGCATTTATATACTGCAATATGGTTACCATTGTAGTGTTAATATCTGTCATGTCACATAATTGTCATTTTTTTGCGATGAGAACATTTAAGACCTACTCTCAGCAACTCTGAAATATATAATCTGGTATTGTTCACTATAATAATTGTAATACATTACCAATTACTGTAAGGTAGATCTCCAGAATGTATTTTCTAGTTGCAAGTTTGTTCTGAACTAAGGCTTGGGAGGAGGTAAGCTGTGATTTCAAAGAAGGACTTAAAAAAGACCGTGCTTTTTTTTTTTTTTTTCCTTTGCTGTAACGGGGCTAGTAGTATCAAAGCAGGAAGACTCAAAGCACAGCAACAACAAAAACATTGGGTGGCCTTGCTGCAGAGTAGGGGGCTGGGATGCCCTGATAAGACCACAGCAAGGGATTTGGAGCTCTATGGGGAGGTTGGGTAAGGAGTTGGTGGTGATAAAAAACCTTCTGGATCTGATAAATAAGCGCACAATGTACTGTTATATTTGGCAGTTGTTTGAAGGAGATCGTGTTCTTGTTCAAACCATATCATTGGCAGCTTTGCATCCTCATGGGGACACCGAGGCCAGGGAAACTTGGTCCTCTCACTAGCTGTAGGCTTCTGTGCCTCTTGCTGTGTGTGGCCATCTTTGTGCCATGTTTCCTCCATGGTAGGAATTTTATTGTGTGTGTTGGAATTTTTCTGTCAAACACTATCACCCTCGTGACCATTCTGGAACAATGGTGAATGAAACATAGGACCTATTTTTAATTTGCTTGCAGGGGATTTAAATAGGCATACAAATTAATAAGGAAACAGCTTACTAAAGCCACAATAAAAAACTATGGAAAAATTTAAAAAGGAAATTAGATGGTGGCCTGTTATGTGCCTTCGTGCCAATTAGAATAGCATCTTCTTTGAGCATGCAGCAGCACAGAGCTTGGGGAGCAGACAGAGTTCAACTCCTGCTGGACTCCTGCTCCCTTAGTTAAATGCTTTTTGTAGGAATACAATCTGCACGAGGTACATGGCAGCCAAGGAGATGTAATGAAGAACATCTTTGGGTTGGGAGGTGGAAGACCCAGCTGAAGGATGGGAAGGTGTCACTTTTATAAAATCGAGGGAAGGTGGAGAACTTCTTAGCAAAATCAAACACACGTAAAACCTCTAAGATGAACAATAAGACAGGAAATCAATAAACACAAGGTCCAGTGAAGGGCAGAGGTAACAAGTAGCTGTGTGGGAGGGCGGAAGTAACTAGTAGGAGTGTGTGAAGATGGAGATACAAGAAAGGTTCAGGCCATCCAGGGTTTGTAAAGCAAGTAAAGAATTTGATTTGCTCTGAATGCAGCAGTCATTGGAGAGTTGTGTTGTTGTGTGTTGTTTCTCTGGGGAGTTTTAAAAAGTAGAATAACCCATTCCAAGGGACATCCTGGCTTCTGTGTACAGGATGGAGGCTAGTGGAAGAGTCCAGATGAGAGAAGGAAGTTTGAACCGGGTGGCCATAGAGCTGGAGAGTTGTGGCAGATTGGAGCTACACATTTCATACAGGATGGGCAGAATATCTTTGCTCAAGACCTCATCATGGTGAGGTTATGAGTTCCTCATGTGCCAAGTACATCAGACTGGCACTGTTCATGAGAGGACCAACTTTTACCTTTGTTCACTGTTCTGTCCCAAGGCCTCACATAGGAGCTTCTCAGTTATTGCTGTTAATGAGTAGATGAATAATGCAGATGAGTGTTAAGCACTTTAACCATATTAAGCAATTTTATTCTCACAGACCTCTTCAGAGGTATATTAGCCAGTATTGTTGTTATCCCATTTTACAGATGAGGAAACAAAGACTCAGGTTGAACTTGTCAAAGGTAAGAGTTAGTAAATGCCGAAACACATTTCAAACCTAGGTCTGTATGACTCGATTAATATTCCATGCTCTTAACCATCATGCCATATTATAGTTAAGTAGAACAGCCTCAGCTGCTCATCAAATTAAATTGCCACAATGCGTTAGTACTTAAAGAATAAGGCTTCCCAAAAGCTCAGAATAAAATAATAGATAAAACACTCACTGTTCATTGTTGCTCTACGAAGGCATTATGTGAGTCAGGAGGAATATGGCACCAGAGTATGGGTTTCAGCCCTTTCACTACTGTTGTATGCCTGTGTTTAGGAATCTAACTTATCTGTGCCACATTTTCTTAGCTGTTAGGTTTAGCGATTGGACTGATCAGCACGATCCTTTCTAGATCTAAGATTCTACTAATCTGTAGTGTTCTCTTGGAGTCATGAGATGGGGACCAATACGAGGCTATAGTGCCGCATGTGACTGTGTGAGCTCCGTAGTGCACAACTGCAGCAACACTGGTTACAATGCCAATATCACTCCCTGGAGTTGTGCATGTGGTAGCACTGCTCTCTCCGTACCTACCTTCTGCACATGGTCTTTGGAGAATGATTTTGTTGGGTGACCTAGAGTGGCCACCTAAGTGATTCAACACACGGGGCTAGGCTAAGAGGGTTATTTGGAATGAGTGGGTTGAAACAGCGTGGTACCATTATAAAATGCTGGCTTTGACTACCCAGGACTATATCCTAATGTGAAAAGGGAAGGTTATGTAGAAAGTGACCACTAACAGAGCCCTGTTCCTGCTTTCTGCTGTGTCCCCCATAGGACATAGGGGGCACCTAGGACTGATTCTCCTAATGGAGTAATCTCTGGGATCCTGAGAAAGCCCTGGGAATTAAAGATAGCAATTTTTAATCTAATGGTTTAAAACAGCTCACCCACCAATGAGCCAATTGATTAGCCAACTGACCCACCACCAATGAACAAAATGCACTGAATACCTGACTTAAATACCGCACTGATGTTTTTCCGCACAAGAAACCACTTTGTCACAACTCCTGGACTAAACCAGAACCAACTTGAAAATTTTTTCTTCCTAATCAACGTGTTATTTAAAAATTCACACTATGCTGATTTCAAAACTGCTTTTTATTATAGTTTTCTCTTTATTCATTCTATTACCTACCCAAAAGCCCATTTCTGGATAGAACTATATGTAAACAAATGGCACTGAGCTATGTAGGATGTTGGAAGAAAAAAAACCAGAACTTAGGGGAATTGGGTTTAACTATCTTTCCTATTACATGTTACATGTGTGATCTTGGTTATGTAACTTAATCTGTTCATTTACATCATAAGAATATCTTGTATTATGACAATACATGTGAAGGTACTTGGTGGGTACCTGGTGCATAGTTAAGACATAACAAATGTTAAATTACAATTCAATTAAATGAAGGGATAATAGGCAAGATGTAGCAGTGACATAAGGATGTGCGAAAGTGTTCTTGCCTTGTGTCTGCTCAGCGGGTGACACATTTCAGTCATGAGTCTAGCAAGTTTTACCCTTTAGGTCTTCTGACATAATTCAGGAATATCTGTAGGAAAAAATAAACTCCCCAAATAGAATCAACAGGATCATACTTTATGTAATTGGAGTCATGCTGATTTGAAATCGTAAGTTCACAAAAGCACTAATGAGGCTTTCACTTTACATATGCAACTTTATATGTGAAACCCTTCTCAGTAAATTTGCCACATCTCAGTCAAATTTTGAAGTTAAAGGACTTAATGGATTATAAAGTATGCTTTCTCACTACCCCACTTAGCTGGTAAACAAATACCCAGCATGCTTTGAGCCCCGAGGTTTTGATACTATAAGTATTTAATGTATCCTTCTGCAAAAATGCAGAATTCTGATAGTTTTAGTCCAGGGAAAGAAAATTCTGAAGGAATAGAATGATGTATCAGTGATTGGTCTAAAAATTGTAGAGGAGTGAAGAATACATAGCTGAGGAAAAAGTATGGAAATGTATTCTTAAAACTTAGAATCTTACATGAAATTCCTTCCTTTGTGTGCTAGAATCCCAGATTTCTCCAAGTCAAGAAACTTCTGTTGAGAAAATTCTAGTCTAAGCTGGAGAGATAGCTGTGCTTCATTGAGCAGAGAATGACTGCTTGGATCTAGTGAATAATAATGGCTACATATTGGCATTTATTTTGCTCTAAAATGTATATTTCTAAAATGTATATTTTAAGAACAAGATATAAAGATTTATGTACATTTTAATGACTGCCACTGTTCTTATAAATAGTTCTAATTTTACATAATAGCTCTCTATAGAGTGCCAGGGATTTCATAGGTATTTCTTGTAAGTCTATCAAAACTGCTGCAAAGTAGACACGATTATCCCTTTTTTGTAAAAGGTGAAACTGAGGCTCAGAAAAGTTAGGTGACTTGTCCAGGGGCCATACGGGTAAGGGGCAGAGAAGGGATTCCAGTTCATAGCTGACTCTGCAGCCCATGCTCTGGTCATGTACCTTTCTGCCTTCAGGACACCACCTCCACTTGGGAGATCTCAGCCGCATCCAAAGCCCAAATAGGAAGGAGTCAATAGTGTTTTGAAGAATTGCCTTACAGAACACAAGCCTAAACACACAAAGAGGTGTGAAGTCATGAGCACTATCCTGCGGTGGACCCTAAATTATCTGGATGGCTACCTAGATAGCATCTCCTCTCTGTACACTCCCTTCACTGTCTTCATCTTACAGATCTAGGGGATGCTCTGCCCTGGTCCATTACACTCTGATTACCTGCTTGTCTGGAATCAGTTGATAAATCTACCTGCCAAAATCCATCTCTTTGCTTTTAGTACATCTGATAACAATGGAAACCTTTTTTGAAAGACTTTTTTCCCAGGTGAGTTCTTATTTCTAAGATCTACTTTCTGTGGAATTCTTTTACTCACCAGGATGAATGTTGCTGCATTTTGAGCACCAGGAAGAATTGAGCTGTGCTTGGCACTTTGCCCTGTTTTCCTGTGCAGATATGCCCTGAGAGTTCAGGGACCTGGGACAGTGCAGGGATATGTTGACGTTTTCTCAGTTGGACCTAAAGAGTGGTTACCAGAAGGAGCAGAATCCATGGTTGGGTTACTGGTCAAGGGAATAGAGAACATATAAATTATACCTAGGACAAAGTGTGAGGCACTGATGAGTCCTGACAGAACACAGGTAGAAGCAGGACTTGAACGTAGCTTAATTACACTGGTTGTGGAGACAGTTCACCTAAACTCCAGAACAGAGCTTGGGGAAATTCTGTGAATCTATAAAGGGCATTCTGTAAATGGGTATCCTTTAGGTGAGAAGTTGGGCATAAGTGAGAATATGCTGTTTTCATTTACTACTAAATTTTCATTTAAAAATTTTTGACTTTTTATTTTAATTCTAGTTAATGTAGTGATATTTTAGTTTCAGGTGTACAGTATAGTAATTCAACACTTGCACAGGGACATGCTCTTTCTGTAACTGAGTTCTTTACAAGAAAATGTTCTTTCAGTAGAGAAGCTTCTTTCAGTAAGTTAAAGCCCAAGGATGAGTAACAGAACAAATCAGTATATGACACTGGCCTTTGCCTTTCTTCCTCTCATCTTTACGCCAATGGAAATGTCTTTCATGGTAAGTTCTTGGAAACTGGGAAACTTTAGTCTGATTATCTGCCATATGAGTAGACTGACAAGGAATGAAAATCCCTGTGACCTGCAGGAAGAGAATTTGCTTTAGGGTTTTTCTTTCTGATGTTAGGACTGATAGAGAATTTGAGGCTTCGTGTGGAAAGGATGACTGTGTGTTGGTCAGTTTCTCTTAAGAACCCTATCTTGAAATCCCAACCTTTTCTCCAGCATTCACCCTGTTCTATTTCTGCCGTAACACTTAAGCTATCTGATGTATTACTTGCTTATCTATTAATTATAATCTGATCCTCCTCTTACTGGAATAGGAGCTCCATTAGAGGAGAGATTTTGTCGTGTGTGTGTGTGTGTGTGTGTGTGTGTGTGTGTGTGTGTGAGAGAGAGAGAGAGAGAGAGAGAGAGAGAGAGAGAGAGAGAGAGATGGCTGAATGCCCTGTGCCTAGGTAGTGCCTGACACATAAGAGATGTTCAATAAAAACTTAAAAACTTAATGTATGGGTGGGATGGGTAAAATCCAAAAGGCAGTGGTGGGGGCCTTTGGAGAACAGGAATGATTTTACCATCCTATAGCATTCAAATTTATTTTTGTTGTACATGCTCTTTAAAACATAAAATAATAAAATAAATGAAAGCCAGCTGCTTAGATTCAAGGAGCCATCTGTTTTCTCCCTTGAAATAAGATGTTAGAAGATGTAGATGATCTTAATACATTGTCATGTGTCACCCAGAGTTATTGACCATAAGTAGAACTTGAATGCAGGACTTCTCCCCATCCAGGAAAATGTTATGTTTGCATTACACTTAATTATGTTTGCATCCTCTATCCCTCTGCTTTGTTGCCATTATAAACAACTTGATAACCTTGAATCACTATTCATTATAGGCTCTTGAATAGCTCATAACTATTCCAATATGGCAGCTCCATTAGGCTTATCACACAGACAACACAGGAAGCCATTGTGGATAGAGAAATCAGAGACTTCGTGAAACCTGGCCTGAAAACTTCATCTTTTTCTACTCCTTACTTAAAAAAAATATTGCATGCAGCTAGTTGAAAGGCTGCTTTTTCAGGAAAGAGGTCTCTTCTCTAATCACTTCCAGGATTTGGTTGGATGTGACTGCCGTTCTGGGATTCTGGTGAGTGAGTAAGTTCCCTCGCCTGGGGGCCTACTGGAGTTGGAGCCCTAGAGGGGGAAAGCTATTCATTCAGAGCTGTCAGCACATCTTTCTCTCTGAATTACTCTCCCCAACCCATCAGGCTTTTTTTTTTCCTTGGTATAATAGAAGAGTTTCTGTAAGAATGGGGCTCATTCAGAGCAGGTCACCACAAACATAGATTTCCGTGTTAATACACATTTGAGCCAAAGTATACTTCTCAGTAAATGGGACTAGGAAGAAATGGAGTGGTTGAATCAGACTGCATTTGTTATGTGGGCTTTATGAATAGATTCATATTACCTCAGCCAAACAAAATCACTTTTTCTATCCTGGCACTGAACCTGGGTGGCATGTTTGATATGGCAACTAGAACATAGGAGCTTATCGTGGAAAAGAGGTAACAATGTGTGTTGGGTAGAGGAGTAGGAAAAGAGTGGATTCATGTTAAACCTGCCAGCCTCCCACCCCCCTCCACATTGAAAGGCCTCCCCAGAGCCCTTGAAAGAACAGGAACAGTACACTAGGTGCAAAGATCCAGCCAGCTTTGTCTTTTGACCTTGGCTGCCACTTCAGGCATGGATTTTGTAAAGAATCAGGCTGACTCCATCACTCATCCATCACTGACCCTAAAGGCAATGGCTATACAACAGCAAAAACAGAGTGACTCAGGCTGCATCTACACCAGGGATTTCCCAATCTGTTGTTGCTTCTAGTGGTTTCCAGGCGTGTTGTAAAATTTCACCCACAGATTTTTTATGAATTAAGGTAAAAGTATTTTTTAAGGAACTGAAAGATTATTTGAAGCTGAAATTTCAAAAGCAATAAAGATCACTAGTCTGAACAATCCTAAATAAATAAAGCATATCTGAAGAATTCTTTCATCAGCTGGTTATTTGGCCTTCAACAGACCAAACAACCCTTTGATGAGACTTTTATTGAAAAATGTCCATTTTTCTTGTTTCTTTGAGAAACACTGTGTTGTAATAAAAGTGAAGTTGATTATTACAAGTAAGGGATATGTATGAAATTGTTCTTTTTTTTTTAAATTTTAGTTAACATACAGTGCAATATTGGTTTTAGGAGCAGAATCTTCTAATCAAGCAAATACAAGCATTTCTCTTTCCTTCCTCCCACCCTTCCCTTTCTTCATCTCTTCATTTCATCATCCATTATTGGGAGTATAGTTGTTTGTAAGTCAGAAATATGTCAGGCCTTTTTAAAGTAGGGAGATGTGTAAATATTTAGGCTTATGAGAAAACCTTGGTTTAGTTGGGTAGGCCTTTGAATTTTCTTGTAATACAGAGGTAGTATGAAACATCACTGATTCAGTCATAAACTCATTGTGCTTCTTGGATGTACCTTAAGTCTATACTTGTCTTTGCCCAATTGTGTGTGGATACAAAGCATCACTGTAGGCACGTATTCTCTTCAGCTCTGACACTATATGCTTGGCACTTGGGCACCTTAAAAGAAAAAAAAATCTATATCCTCTATTTCCTGTTTCTCCAGGTGGTTAGAAGGTTATATGAAAACACTTCGAAAAACTAGAGTTCAAAATAAGTTATTTAACAATTGGGGCTCCTGGGTGGCTCAGTCGGTTAAGTGGCCGGCTTTGGCTCAGGTCATGATCTCGTGGTTCATGGGTTTGAGCCCCACATCAGGCTCTATGCTGACAATTCAGAGCCTAGAGTCTGCTTCTGATCCTGTGTCTCCCTCTCTCTTTGCTCCCCCCTGCTCACTCTCTGCCCCTCCCTGTCTCTCAAAAATGAATAAACGTTATAAAACTTAAAAAATGATTTAGATCACTGGTGAAATATGGTTCTGCAGTTATAATTCATTCACTTAATTGTAGTTGCTCTCACATTAGCTGGGAAATCATAAGTAACCTTCCTTAATCTCTCTCAACTTCTGTATCTGTATGCGCAGGATAATAGTTACATTACTGATAAAATTATGAGAAACTAATCGTGAAAAACAGCACAGTGTCTGGTGCAAAAGCAGTTTCTCAATAAATGCTATTAAAATATTTAAGATGAACATTTCTTGTTTATATTCTGTAATACAAAAGTAATCTTCTTTACCAGAAATACCCTAGTTATCTGAAACTGAATTCATAGGATTGAAATGAAAAAGATGTTTATTTGCTTTTGAAATAAAACTTAATACTCACAGGTAGGGTTAAACAACTTGTAATGGGGGCAATGGAAGTTAGGATATGTGGTGGGAAAAAGTGGAAGAAATTGTTCATGTTGCTGTTCGTCGAAGCTCAAAGCTGATCTCTCTGTACACCCTCTCATGAGATGATCCTATCCATTTGAAGACTTAGAAACAGACTTCAAAATCAGTCTGTAATCTAGCCCCTTTTTCAGACTTGTACATTCCCAGTTGGAAATTAGTCATTTCTTCTTGAGTGGATAGCAAACTTACCACCTCTGAAGCTAAGCCTTTGAATTCTTTTTACTCCCCAATTTTCAATTCAATCAATGGTCTCAGACTCCTCCACTCAACACTGAAATCAGGAAGTCCTTCTGGATTCTTCCCTCACACTCCCACTATTTATTTTATCAAAATTTCTGGTTCTACCTATGTAACTCTTCTTGAATCTGTTTGGTTTCCTTTATCTCTATTACTGCCCGCCCCCCCCCCCCCCCCGCCATGTTCACACTAACTTCTCTCCTCCAAACTTGCTAAAGCCTCATCATAAACTTCTTTACTTCTGTTCTCGGCTCATTCCTTCTTGTACAGTGCCAGAGTGTTCTCTTACAGAAGTGAATGTAACCAAGTAACTTTAAAGCTTTAAATCACTTGACAAATCATGGACAAAAATAGAAACTCCTTATATTGGCCCATGAGGCTCCACATGGGTAGATTCTAGTCAAATGCACCTTTTTTCTAGTTTTCCAACTTGTTGAGGCCAAGTTGCTTCTTGTCTTTGAGACTTTTTCAAAGCTTTCCCTTCTGCACCTTGATATGCATTATTTCTTATTTTTTAGGTCCAAGCTTAAATTATAGCAGCTTTTCCAGATTCTTCAAAGTAGATATCTACCCCAGTGTTCCATTTCAGAACTATTATAAACATAGCATTTATGCAGTCTGAATTATGCAGTTCTTTCTTGGTGTACTTGGTATTTTTTGTCTTGTCACTAGAATATAAACTCTATGAGGGAAAAGTTCTGTCTGTTTGTAGATGATACTCAATCCTGGCACAGCAAACTTCTTGTCTTAGAAACTCAATAAGTCTGGGGAAAAATGACAGTTTTGTAGTCCAATCCTTTGTTGTGGTCTAAAAAGATAGAATCTAAGTCTCTTAAATATTTATGTTGTAGGCTTCCCATGAATAACTTTAATGATCAAGAGGTGACTTAACTTTCTAAATGCCGGCTTATATTTTTTCCTTATAAAACTAAGAATTAAATGGGCACCTGGATGACTTGGTTTGTTCAGCATCCACCTCTAGATTTCAGCTCAGGTCATGATCTCACAGTTAGTGAGATTGAGCCCTGCTTCAGGCTCGCTCTGACAGTGTGGAGCCTGCTTGAGATTCTCTCTCTCTCTCTCTCTCTCTCTCTCTCTCTCTCTCTCTCCCTCTCTGCCCCTTCCCTGCTCTTTCTCTCTCGCAAAAATAAACATTAAAAATTAGATAAACATACAAAGCAATTTTATTTCATTATAAGGAGTTCCTTATCTTATAGAAAAAAATGATAGAGTGATTTATTTTTATATCTCATAACTTTACCTCTGTATCTCATTATTTAAGGAAATGAACAAAAAACTGACAGGTGCATGAAGCTGAATCTTAAGTTTTTTTCTTTGAAAAATTGTACTGGTATTGGTGAGTTGTACTGAGTTGGTGAAAAGCAGCATCTGTTTTCATGAGTCTCAAAGAAGAAATTTGCATGATCCAGTGTGCAGTAGATCTTATAATCTTCATATCTATTTACTTTAAACTATATATACACACACGTGCACACACACGTGTACTTCTGTCTCCTTAAATATAAATTCATCTTTAATAATTTTCAGGTGTCTGACCATAGTTTTTACTTTTCATCCAGATGTTTTTGACTCTTCCACTTCTGCTTGTTCATTGTGCTCTCTGCCATCCTTTTGAAGTTCTCTTCATAGGCATATCTTTGCAATTCTTTGTTCATTATTGCACTTTGAAGCCTCTCCAGTGCTCATTATCTTTCTGATTCTACCCAAAGTCCCAAATCAACAGACAGTGAGGAGGAAGCACTAGATTTGAATCTTCTGTTCAGCTCTGCCAACTGAGACCATTTGAATAACTAATCACATGTATTTCTGGCCCTTCTGTTAATTTCAAGAGTATCTGGAGATGCTACTCTCCATTCTTTAGATGGACTATTCATAGCTGAGGTCGTGGTTCTAATAGACAAGACTGTATCTCTAGGACGTTCTTACTTTTGTGTAGCAAGTGTGCCTCTTGTTGCCTTCAACAGGAATCTGACAACTCTGAAAGCAGCCCTCATTTTCTCAAATCATGGTGGCAAAGCTGACCCTTGTCTTTTACAAAACTTTGGAGAAAAGCCTCCACTAATATCTAAATGTAACAGAAACTTTGGAATCAACAAAACACAGGAAGGACAACGGTATAGTCTTCCTTCCCATATTGTGTTAGACTAATAACTATCAAGCATTTTTGTTGGGCATGTTAAATTTAAATGCGCATCCTTGTGTCATTCAGGCATACAGTTTCTGTTGAGATTTTTCTTGGAATTAAATTGCTTTATGTATTATATTACTGTCTAAAATTTTAAAATCTGAAATGTTTTGAAATATTTTTGAAATGGCATTTTTAAATCAAGATAGAATTAACCTATAACTTTATAGAAATTTAAGGTGTAGAACACACTGACTTGATTCATGTATTGCAATATGATTACTACCACAGCGATAGTGAACATCTCTATCATGTCACATAGGAAACAGCATCATTAAGTTTAGAAAGTAACTTGTATTCATATCAGTCCATAGTTCAGTCAACATTTACTGACCTACCACGTCTGTGCCAGGTGTGGGACTGCACAGTCTAATAAAGAACTTGGGGTTTAGCAGCAGGAACCATGAATAGGAAGGAGCCATCCATTCCAGTATGTGTCAAGGTTTGTAAGAGGATCAGAAGTTTCAGTTAAGTGTACAGCACTCAGACAAGATACTCTTTTCAAATGAAGAATTCATCAGAAAGGAATCGGGAAGCATAGAATGAAAAAGGGAAGAATGTTGGCAGACAACTCTAATTAGATGAATGATAAAAGCCGACATGTGTCAGGTTCAGTTTTGAGTGCTTTGTGATATAATGTATTTTTTGTAGTAACCCTGCAATGTGGGTACTTTTATCTTCTGTGATTTAAAGATCAGAAATCTAAGGAATAGAGACATAGATCATTTTGCTGAGGGTCACATGGCTTATGGGCCTGGGTTTTAAACTAGGCTTCCTGGCTCCAGAGGCTAAGCTTCTAAGCATGATGCAAGACTGGATCCCAGGCTAATCAGGGGATTGCCCTTGCTTGCCCATGCACATTCTCTGCTCTCCCCACGCCCTTCTATTTCTCCTCTTTCCATTGCAGAATGGAAGCGAAAGATGAAGATAGTCCATTTCATAGGTCTTGAGGAAAGAAGGCTAAATAACAGACATTTCCTTCATTAACTCTGGCAGCCAAGTAGCAAGGCTATGCCAATTTAGTGACGCTGAGGAAACCTTTAGAAGAGTTGGGTGAAATGGATACACTGAGCACCAGAGCTTGCCTTGGGTGTGTTTGGTGAGAGAATAGAGAGTTAGGGATGTTCGTTGGCAGAGGACTCCCTCTATTGCGATGATATTCAGAAAGGAGGTACGTAAAAGGCAGTTTTAAAATGTAGTGCCTTCTCGTAGGGCTCCATTATGTAATAATGCTCTAGGAACTATGTGTTAGCCAGCCATAAGTAAGACTTAAACTTGGTTTTAATAAATGTCAAATAATACCTGATACTGGTTAAGTAATGTGTGCAGGCATCGTTACAAATGCTTTTCCTGTTCTAATTCACTTAATCTTTATAACTAAGAAAATCATGTACAGTGTTTTGCAGATGAGGAAACTGAGTCACGAGAGACCAGGTCACTTGCCCAGGGTCATACAGTCACAGAGCTGGTGCAGAAACCATGCTCTTAAACCTTTTTATTATAAGGGCATCTGTAGCTCTTTGCCTGGCATATAGTAGGCACTCCATAAACAGTAGCTTAATTAGTAAATTACATGGATTCCTGCTGAGATGGTCTCCCACTGCAGAGTCAGATTTTTAAAAATTAGGATAACTATTAAAACCAACTTCAGTCTAGAATTGGGAAGTAGAGCAGAAGGAAGAGTTGCAGAAGCTTTGACCATGATAACTTCAGCTTTTTGACAGCCCACTGCTTAGTTCAAGCTGTTTTCCATGCCTGCCACTTTCTGGAAAGGTACGGAGGAAGAATTGCCACTCAGTCTGAATGCAATTCACATTCGTCTTTCAAAATTGCCTTATAGCCACTAATATGAAGTCCAGTTACCAATGACTTAGTTCTCTCTCCTCCATGTTCACAAGCCAGTAGCTGTCAAAAATCATGCTGGAAGAGTTAAATGGGCAAGGAAGACTTTATTTAAGGCTATTGCAATAGGGGAACAAGATTGAAAGCCCCACTGAAAAGATGGGGAGGTTTTTAAGCACTGGACAGTACTGGAAGATGCTGTGGGAAGGGGCTTGTCAAGGTGACCAGGTCATCTGTTTGCTAACAGCTGCTTATTGAAGCTGGGCTCCTATCCTCCCCTAGAAGCCAGGAGATATGCTATCTCTCTTGATGATTGCATTTCAGGGGAATGGCTCCCAAGTCTTTGAGAAAGATACTTCCGGGTTGTAAGAAGCTAGGAGAATATTGACCTCTCAAGGGGTCCTAGACATTCTAATGAACAAGTTCTTAAACCTTCTAAGAAAAGGGAGGTGAAGGGCCTCTACTCTAATGGTGAGTCAAGCTGAAGGAAACTTTAAGGCTGTCTCGGTCATAGTACAAACATTTTTCATAGAAGTTTTCATTGTATTCTAATGACTGTGGTCTCATTAAAGCATGAGTCTCTTAAATATAAGTCTCTTAAATATACATATAAGCTTGCCTGCATCAAGCCCAGTGCCTAGTTTAAAGAAATACACAGTAACTGGGCACTGAATGAGCAAATGGAGACCCCAAACATCCATAATAAAAGGCCTCACGTACCTGACTTTTCAGTTGGATTTCTGTCCCCAAATGACTTTTACTATGGATTTTCAACTGACATGAAACCAAGAGTTTTCTCTTATGTACTTTTTCTCCAAAGTAAATCAAGTTGAAGGAATCTTGTTGAGAGAAAATGTGAGGAGTTAACCTCATTGCTGATGACAGTCATGTCTAAAATGTCTTCTTTAATAAGTACCTCTTTTGTTCTCTCCCTGCCTCTTGGTAGAGCTGCCTTGTTAGGCCCCTCTACCATCTGGCTGCCCTGTCTTCACCTTCTACGCATACACGTGTGGTGTAGCATTTGGCTGAGAGTGTAGTGTAAGGAGAATACACCAGGTCCAGAGCCAGAAGACTGGAGTCCTAGGCTTGGATCTGCTCTATCTCAATTATGGAAGGCAAATGTCCCACGTTGGTCAGCTGCATTGGCTCCTAGAGAGTACACCTAGACTATTTCACATTCAGATAGCAATCTTCTGGGAAGTCATAAGTCTCATTCTCAGAGACTGCTGGTGCCGAGGAATGGCTCTGGCCCTGAGGCACTATGGCCTGTCCATTGTAGCTCTCCCTGCCCCCACTCACACATAACTGAATGATCAGCCTGCATCACTTGCATAGTTCAAGGTCAAGCCAATCCCTTCCTTGCTCAATTTCTTCATCTGTTAAGAGGAGATGATAATTCCTAATAGGAACTTCAGGAGAAAGAGAGGGATTTTATTAATGGTCCATGCTATTTAGACGTTCCTCCCCTGCTGCCTCCCCCCCCCCCCCCCCCCCACTGCTGGTGTATAACCTCCCTCCTGTGTTTGGCTCTGTACAGTTGTGTACCATCTCCCAAATCAATATTTGACACTGAGATCTACTTAAGTGCATTTTGTGCTTCTTTGGCTCCCGTTGGCCTCATAGTCAAGATACTCCAGAATGTGATAAGGGTCGGAGTCCAGTAAGGAGAGAAGATGTGATACAAGATTCAAGGGAAGGGAAGAAAAGATGAGAGATAAGTCATGTTTTGCAGTCTAGGGTAAAGGCTACTCTCTTAAGAGATAGTACAAACCATAGTTTCCAGAAGTGCATTTTGGTGATTTTTTTCTTTTATACCCTTTAATTAAGTTATTCTCCTTAGTAGTTGGGAAACCAGAAAAGCATCCACTTGCTGGAGGGAGTGACAGTACCTCAGTCTTTGTTTCCATTGGCAGAGTTCAGAGATGAATGGCAACAATTATATAGTTCTTTCAATCTGGAAACCCCTGCTATTGAATATTTTGATAATTACCTCCATTTCACACATGTTATCCTGCTGAGACATGTGGGAAACAGGTAGTTTCCTGACTGCACTGAGCTAGGGAGGAAGCTGCCACAACTAATCCAGCCTCTGATAGTGATTGGAGAGGAACTTGCTTGGGGAGCAGATGAAAGAATAAAGGAATCTTTACCTTCTAGAATAGTGTAAGTAAGAGAAAGTAGAGGAGAACTTCTGTTTCTTGGGAGGGCTAAAGGACCTCTTCAATTTCGTTAACCAGTTCTAAGGACAGTTGTAAGTAGGACTCTGAAACTTTGGGCAATGAAATTCCTGTCTAGTTTATTTAAAACAGAACCTAAGAAATTAATCACTTTTCTCAGATCTGTCCATGATGTAAAGAACAAAAAGAAGGCATTGTAAGTTGTCGATGATAAATACCTTTGGAATTTTTGAAGATCTAGATGTGAAATTCCTGTGTCCTATATGCTTGCTACGTGATCTTGGGAAAGTTACTTAACCTCCTTACTCCATCCTTAAAAAATATAGAGTATGTTTCCTTTGAGCATTTTAGAGCTACTGTTTGCATAAAAAAGTCAAGCATTTTAACAAATCTGGTTCTTGATATAGAGAAAGTACTCAAGAAATTCTAGTTGAAAATGTAGACTTTGCTGACTGGGGTTGGGAATGGGCATGTGGGGGGAGGTATGGGAGATAAGGAAGAAGAGAATGAATAAAAAGTAGCTTTTAGTAAAGTGATAAGGACCTGTTAGTCAGTGAGGTTATGTCAATAAAGCATTCGTTGGCATTAAAGATATTTATCTTTGTGTCTGAATTGGAAATAGCTCTTCAAGGATGCCTTAGTGTGTCCTCCCATAGACAGTAGCTGATGAATAAAGCATGTGCTTATTCCAGTTTTTCTTTGGACCAAAGAGCCTTTGGTTTCCTAGGACATAAAACCTTGGAGACATGGAGATAGTCTCATAGTTGACTTGTTATCCTTCTCTTTTAAGGGACTGCTTTCACTAGTAACTTAGTATTTTCTTTCTTCTCCACATTTTATGGATGTGTTGGACATTTGTTACTTTTGGGCATATAAATCCAGTGTGCCTTCCTATGTTGTGGCAAGTTTGCCGTTCTGAAATGTCTTGGTGGAAGGCAGTGCCACCTATCCATAAGAGAGAGAGGAGCCCCTCTTGGCCTTCCTCTGGTGGCCAGGGTGAGGGCATGTCATTTTGCCTTGCCTTTTAGACCCACTCACCTGGGTTTTGAAACCGTGATAGAATGAATAGTTAGGATGTATAGTTGGATGAATAGTTAGGATGAATAGTTAGGTGGTGGTAGGCAGCAGAAACTTGTAGCATTCTCCAGCAGAACCAGGGCTAAAGCTTTTGTTACTCCTGCGTTCTCAGTTCCTGCCCACACTTAAGCATGCACTTCCTACAAACATCTATCCTGTTAATTCTATAAGGCCTTCTGTATCCTCAAATCTTGTATTTTGCCAGCCAGAAGCACAAAAAATCTCACAAAAATCAACCATTGTTGATTTTTTTCCCCCTCATGTAACCAATTAGACGTTCTGTGCAAACACAGTTTTAACATGATATGGGTTTATCTTGTGGTAGGCTTAAATGTCTCTTAAAATGGATGGCAAGTCTCCTGAACAGGTTGATTTAGTGCAAATGTTAATACCTGCAGTAATCATCTGCCTGAATCTTTCTCAATTTTTATGGCTTATAAGAAGGAAAAGGTAGTCTGTACTGATAACCAATCTTTTTCTGTGAACTTTTGACATTTGCAAAAGAAGTTCATAATTTTTCTTAACCCTTTAGAAACACCCTAGTGGTTAGACAGCTAAGGTGTTACTGATTCTATACTAAATAAGAGAAAATGAGGTTTGAAAGTGTTCAGTGTGTGGCCTGAGGTCCCCCACTAACGGGTGTCAGAGTTAGGGTTCAAACCTGGTCTTGCTGGTGTCAGAATGTCTTGCATGGTCTCACACAGTCCCTCCCCTGAAGCCTCCACCCTCTGCTCATCTCCAAGCACTGAAATGGGGAGGCAGAGTGCCATCTTGTTTCAGCTCACCTGGGAATGTGTGAGGCTGGACACTCAAAATTTTCATTTTCTGAGCCAGTCTGTGAATGACCAGAAAAGCACCCCAAGTATTGATGTTTGGGGTTACAAATTTTAGTGACAGATAATTTTGCAAATAAAGAATCCTGATAATGAAGATAACAAAGATCAACTATATAGGTCTCACTGCCACCTTTAGACTGGGTTAGAATTCCTGCTGGTTACTCTTGAACTTTGTTATCACCTTTATCCCCTAATATTAAAATTGCCTGTTTATCTCCCTACCCTGTGAGACTATATAATCTGCAAGAATGGGAACTTTTGTCCATTGTTCTATCTCCAGGCCATACCCAGCACTTGACAGCTACTAGGAGCTCAAGGTATTTGACTAAATGAATTAATACGAAAAAACTACAAAGCATCCCACACTGCCCTTCTCTTTTATGTGATCACTTGCATAATGGGGGTTTAGTAAATCTCTGGTTAGGGCCTTACCAACAATGGAAAATGGGCAAGTGCCTTCATCAGCTTTCCTATATAGTTCTTGTGAAAGACCAGGTTGATGTGGAAACTGAAGTTCTGGGAGTTTCCTCAGTTGTTTCCACATACTAGGAAAGTCTGAACACATGTTGGAGTCCTTATTTCAAAGGGCTCTAGTATTACCTTGAGTTAGAAGAACATTCTCCTTTTACCCAACACACCCATAGAATTGTAGCTATGCCAAAAGCTTAAAAGGAGGGCTGACAAGTCCAATTTCCAGGTCTTGTATTTGAATATAGAGAAATTGTCCAATGGAACAAATGATGAAATGTTAATCGCTGAAGTTTGACAGGGTCAAAATCAAAATGAATTATTCTGTGACTGATTTTAACCAAGCCATTCCACTCTCAAAGGGATGACTATTTTTGTAGTAAGAGCAAATACATAGCGATATAAGGAATAAACTTTATATAAATAGGGAAAAGTTTATTTGGATACAGCAAAATTCATTAAAAACTATCACGTCACACCTGGTAGAAAATGAACCGGCCCATGATTGATGGGCTTATTCATGTGAGTCATTATCCTATTACATTCCCTTTGGATTTCTATCTTAAGGGTGGTGTCAAAGCTTCCATGAGGAAATGCCCTGGCCATATATCAAGTCCTCGTAATAACCATAGACTGAACTCTAGGCCCCTGGCTCTCAGCAAGTGCCCTCTATGTCAGGCTGTTCTAATCTCAGCCGTGTTTATCTTGAAATAAAGCTTGGCAAGATGTAGCCCAAATGTAAAAAAACTATGGTCATTCCAAAACTTTTATAAAAACACATGTCTTTCTCATTCCAATATAAATTTCTGGATTCCCATGTTCATAATTATCCATCAGATGAGGGTCTCAAATATTTTTAAAGTAACTTTGTTACAAAAAATCAAAATAGAACATTACTTCTAACAATTGAATTGATCTTTCTGAGTGAGTGAGCTGTTGTATAGGTTCATGGCTGTTTGGGAAGGAAATGCTGACTGCTTGCCAACAAAAACTATCAATGTTAGACAGTAAAATTACCTCTGGTGACAAGCCTTTTCAAGGTGCACCTAGATTGGAAATAATTTGCATCGATCTTATTCCTCTCTCCTGTAATGGTTTATGCTGTAAGAATGTTAATGTGAAATGTTCTTACTCTGAACTGATTATTGCTAACACATTATTAGTAAGTTGGCTTTTCACTTTTGTCTCCAAAGCAGCAAGGCCAGTTAGAATATATAGAATGTTAGTATCTAACCTAATAACTTGGCAAGTATGTTCTTTAGTATCTGTGATAGTTTCGCTGACTTAAAGTTTTGTCTGCTGAGTTTTTCTTTTTAAAACTTTCTTATTCTTAATTATGACTAGTATCAAAGTCATTTTTAATGAAATCTTTCTGGCTAGTTTTAGATAGCCACATGGCCCAAATAATTCCCCCCCCCCACCGAGTTTCTATATATCTTCCTAATTTCTTTTACTGTCCTGTTCTTTTCATCCTTCTCTTCCCCCCCCCCCCCCACTGTTGTCCATGATACAAACAATTAGAAAAAGAAAAATTGATAAATCAGAACTTCTTAGATATTTCTCTTAACAAACTGGATCCTAAAGTTAACTTGGATTTAAGTGATTTTATATAACCAGAAGGTATTATTGTTAGTGTCAACTAAAAATTCTTTGTGATAGAATGATTGTGTCAGTGTGACCAACAGAGAGAAGGTGAAGTTGTCCTTGAAAATAAAAATTCTTACTGTATTTAGTCAAAAAAAGAAAAAGGAAGTCAGTGTAATGGAATTCTGATTTTTTTGAAGTTTTCTAATAATTTTGTCAGGTTTCATGCTTGACACACAGGAATCATTGGAAAAGTGGTCAAAGGCCTGTTGGAGTACTAATTAAGTTTTTGTGGTCTATCAGTGACTTCTGAAAACTATTAAGATTTGGAATTTTGTAGAAGAAACAAACTATTGTGTGATTCTTCTCCCTAATTCATCATTAGAGTTAATGGCCAAAGCTTGTACAAGAAGTGAGAAGTTGATTTTTCTCTTTGGCGTGGCCATATGTGTAAATTCAGTTATGCTGCCCTCTGTCAACATCAAAACTTGCACTAATAAAATATTGCATATATATCCACTAAGGAGAGACACTGTGTTCAAATACCATCACAAGTTTCAGTTATTCAAGTCTGGAAGAAAGAATGTATGTGCTGAGTTTAATGCTCAAACATTCTGGTGTTACTTAGATAATAATTAGTATAAGTATATTCATCGCAATTAAACCCAACATAAAAGAACCCTTGATTCCTTAAGGACAAAGATAAATGCGAAATCAAAAGTGAGGATTGTCGGGGTGCTTGGGTGGCTCAGTTGGTTAAGCATCAGACTTCGGCTCAGGTCACGATCTCACGGTCCATGAGTTCAAGCCCCACGTCAGGCTCTGTGCTGACAGCTCTGACCTTGGAGCCTGCTTCTGATTCTGTGTCTCCCTCTCTCTGACCCTCCCCCATTCATGCTCTGTCTCTCTCTCTCTCAAAAATAATAAACATTAAAAAAAATTTAAAAAAGTGAGGATTGTCAATTCTCAATAAAATTAGTACCAAAAAGATGAAATCACAAACTTTAGAGAGGCTCAAGACTTAATGAGTAGAATATTTTAGTTTATATTTGACTTTGGAACCCAGGATCTGCATGGTTTGTAGGTATGTGCGATGATTCCTATAACTGTTCCTTCAATAGACTTAATTGCAAAACAGTCATTATGCACTGGAAAACTGTAGTTCATGGAAACCAAAAGTACAGATTCTGACACATATATTTTGAATCTCTGGTGATTAATAATAAGTCATTTAGTTGTATCCAATGTTACTACTCATTGTTCCCCCCTGGAATGCACACAAAACGTCTGTAATAATGGCATATGTGACTATTGTAAATCCCCATTTCTTCTGATTCCAGAATTCAAAGGAAAGAGTATGGCAGCAGTCCATTCTCCTCCAATTCTCATGGGGTAGTGAACATGGAGAGGAAATGGAGTCTTTTTGCCCCTTGGAATGAAAAGGAATTATAATTCCTTTACTTACTCAACAGTTCTGGAATACACACATTGATATAGACATGAGCTACCCATGGGTTTATGTTTCTGTCAGTTCCTTTCCCATTTGGATGTGAGATTTGACTTAAGAATTCTCTAGTAAATGATGGGAACACATGTTAAACCCATTGTTCCTACTGACTTTCGGTCAAATTTGCTGTCTAACAGAATTATTTTTTTTCCAACAGCTCACTTTCTGTGCAGCGACCAGAGTGATTTTTAAAAAAATACAAATCTGGTTACAAAATGCTCCTGGTTAAAGTCATTAAATGTTTCCAATTACACTTAAAATTGAGGGGGAAAAAATCCTCACCCTGTTCTACAAAGCTCTATGTGATGTCTCTGACATCGTTTGGTACTAACCCCTTCCTGGACCACTCCATTCCAATCCATTTCTCAAATAACCTAGCCCTTTCCCAATGGGGGACTCTGCACATGGAGGTTTTCCGCCTGAACACTGTTCCACACTCTCCTCTCCATGGGGGTCTTTGCGTGAAGGTCTTATTTGCATCCTTTGTCTTAGCTTGTGTCATTCTCTTCTAGTGTGCCCTGTATGCTTTGTAGTATGTATTACAATCTTAAATTATATATTTGCTGGCTCTTTTGCTATATGCAAGACTAGATCTTAAAAGCGTTCCTTTCCCTCATGGGTTTTATACATAGAACATAATAAGCGGTGGGAGTAAGTAAAGGAATGAAAGCACAAACACCTTCAGCACATAAGCAGGGTTAGTGTGTGTAAGCTTCTAGAGAGTGGCAAGAAGCTAGAGCATCTTCCCAAGAACTTTATCACCACAGCCCTGAGACCTCTAAGAAGCCAACCATGAGTGAATGGGTGCTCTACTGAGAGCAGGATAGATCCACTTCTTGAAGGGATGGCTGTACTACTTAGCCCCCAGGAAACTCTTTAAAGGTTACCAACTGAGCAAGAATTTTTCCTATTAAAACCAGAAGGTGGGGGAACAGGACACGGGTCTGTGCTATAGACACATAGGGAGGCACAATTTTCAATTCAAATAAGAAAGCAGAACCTGAGAAGCTAATTGAGAATGAAAAACCAGACACTTTGAAAGTAGCCCATTTCAGATGAGTCTGTACAATTCCACATCTTCCCGACATAGTGGCCCAATTGCAAACCCTGCTCCTTTCTTCTTGTGATGAGGAAATGGCTTGGCTGTTGTATAGTCTGATTTGATTATTTCAGTATTTTACTAGTCTAGCATGTATTAAGCACTGATGACATGCCAGGCTGTGTGCTAAGAAATGCAACTATAGGAGTGAACAAAACTTTCATGAAACTAAGGGTTAGATAATGAACATGTCAGAGTAAAGAACGATGGGTGTAATGAAGAGGGAGATTTGATGATCTGGGGCAGTGGGGTGTGAGAGAACACTGTAGTGGAGGAGCCAACATGATGGTAACATAACCCCAGGGGACTTTTCACCCTTTATCTCATCTAATTCTTAGAGCAGCCTAAGGATGGCGCCTAGTGGCAAAATGAGACTTTGTGTTTTAAAGTTTGTTTACTAGGGGCACTTAATTTTACTTGTAAAAATAAACTTTCACAAACAGAAATGGTCTTCAACTCTGTTCCTAATTTTCAAGGCATCTGCCTACTGGTTGAAATAATTAAATCTCAAGGTCATGGTTAATGACTCAGTTATAGCCTATTTGGTAGGTCAAGTCCACCTGTTATGACCACAGTTATCTTTTAAATGACAAAGACTTAAGCTAGCTTCCTATAAGTTACGTTTTAGTCTCAAGCGTAACGGTCTTCAGAACTATTGAAACCAATCTTTCTTCATACTAGGACATTGACTTACTCCCTGACGACAAGATATAGACCAGCTATAGGTAGAATTTGTTGGCCTGGTGTGTAAGTATTTGCAAATCTTTTCACCACCTACCAATAGTGACAGCTAACTCAGGGCTTGGTCACCTCCAGCACCTGAGCCAACTGTCTCCTAATTCTCTCAATGGCTTATAGCTTCTGTTTGTTATAAATTTGTCTGGAGCTGAGCTGAAGAATGAGATTTATTATAGATTTTATCCCGCATTAACTGATGAGGAAACTGAGACCCAGCGGCTGTACTCACAGCAAAGCAGTTAAGTTAAAACTCAAGCTCTTCTTACTATGGTGCTTTATTTTTGAACATTGCTGGGGATGTTCCACTTCTCAATAATTTTATGGCTCAATTTTTCCTTTTAGAGTTTTGAAGCATTCTTTTTTTTTCTTCCTAATTTATGGACTCACCCTCTATAAAACAGTTTTTTTGAACATAATACAAGCAAGTTGGACCACCAAAGACCTCCTCTGCCAGTATACTGTTGTATGTAGTCTCTTCTGATTAGTGTCTGGTTTTGTCGAATGGCGTATTTTCAGTCATGGGTGTAGTCTTGGTAGGGTTGGTAAATTCCAGAATTTCTTTCCCTATAGCTAGACTTTAAAATGTATGTGACCATAGTAGTTCAGGATCTTGGCCAAACTCCTTATCCTAAGGTGGTTGCTTTGTTGACTACTGGGCAAACTTGAAGACTGTATCTAATTTGGATTCCATTTCTAGGTACCCCCTAAAGTGTACATGTTGATCTTGAAAAATCAGAGGCTTGTATTTTTTTAATTTTATTTTTTTTATTTTTTTTTAATTTTTTTTTTTTTACGTTTATTTATCTTTGAGACAGAGAGAGACAGAGCATGAACAGGGGAGGGGCAGAGGGAGAGGGAGACACAGAATCCGAAACAGGCTCCAGGCTCTGAGCTGTCAGCCCAGAGCCCGACGCGGGGCTCGAACTCACGGACCGCGAGATCATGACCTGAGCCAAAGTCGGCCGCCCAACCGACCAAGCCACCCAGGCGCCCCGTATTTTTTTTTATTTTAACAATTTTATTTTTTTATATTCTTGAGAGGGAGGGGGAGGAGGGGCAGAGAGAGGGAGACAGAATTTGAAGCAGGCTCCAGGCTCTGAGCTGTCAGCACAGAGCCCGATGTGTGGGGCTCGAAGTCCTGGACTGGTGATCATGGCCTGAGCTGAAGTCTGACCCTTAACTGACGGACTGAGCCATCCAGGTGCTCCTAGGCTTGTATCTTTTGGGAGGTTCCTAAAGACTATAACTCTTAAATTTGCTCTTGTTTTCAGTCTACATAGTTAAAGACTTTCTTTTGTGGCAATAATGTTGGAGTCCTAGAAAAGAATTCTTAGTTTCTCCCAAATAACCTTTAAACTCCATGAGATGATTTCTAGAGTTCAGATGTATTTCTAACACTGGCAAATGTGCTCCTTAAATGTCTCTTCTGTGCTGTTCCAACTTTACGGGGGGGGGTTGTATGGGAGACATGCTTTGCTACAGCATATCCAACCAGAGCCCAGGAACTACTGAGAATAAACTGAGCTTTGGTACGAATCAGATTCATTGAAAACCAACCAACCACCCACACCTCCAAAACCAACAGTCTTTTTTTCTGTTGGATGCAGTTCTTCTCCAGGGTACCAAAGTTCCAAGCAGAGTGCTGGTTGAAGTTCAACATTTGCCTAGTGAACAGACTATACAATTGTCCATGGCTGTCCTATCAGGGAGGTCTGTTTGAAATTTGCTCTCCAGGTGAGTGTACCTCTCTTTCTCCCAGGCTACCTATGCAAGTTCTGGGTTCAGTGGGCCAGTGTTTACCTCAGTGGGTACATTGGCTGAGGTCCTGATTCTTTCCAATGGTTCATGGTAAGCACCTAGAAATAAGACCATGAGACACTATTTCATTTTGAGCTGTGTTTGGTTTATCACAAATGATGGCACAGTCCTTAAAAGAGTTTCATTTCAGATGGATTGATCAGACACTAAATTTGCACTAAGAAGGTAAGACCACAAACCCTGGATTGTTTATAACCTTCGTGCAGAGAACATGCCTTCTCTCTATCCTCAGATACTAGCCTGGTTTCTAGTACATAGTAGATACTTGGTGAATATTTACTACATGAATACAGAGGTGTTTAAGCATTCCTAACATAACCCAGATGGGACAATTCTCCTGTTCACATAGTTCCATCTTCTAAATCTAATTTAAATGCACAATTCATGAAAAAGGGAAGATTTTACTAAAGATTTTGTAGGAAAACAGGGAAGTAGAATCAGGTTCTCAATTTGATCTTCTCTAATGTCTGTTACCTTTGCGTTTTTCTCTGAGGTTTTGTCCTGCTTCTGCTTGCTGCTGCTCCTCCTAAAAACTAGTTTTGTGGGAGTGAGTCAGCTTTGAATTAAACTTGTGCCCCTCATGCAGTAACACCCAAACCTCATTAGCCAAGATGTAATGCCTTGTCTTCCTTGATGTATGCCCTTCGGTAGCAAGAAAGGCGGTAGGCATCTCATTCTTTTACCCCAAGCGCACAACTTATGTGTCCAGCAAAATCTCCTCCAAAGGAGAAAGTCTACATGAAACCATGAGACTCAACTGTAGTATTATTCCAATTGTTTTCCTTCTTTAATCTCTTAATCTACCCCTCAGACAAACGGTAGTCTGTCAGGGGAGAGATTTTGATTCTCCTCTGAATCAGAACAGTTTCAGGTGTCATTGTAGCTCCTGCATCCCTCTAGAGGATGAGGGGTCATGTTCCAAGTCTGTTACAAAATAATGGGGTGACCTTAGTCACTTCAAAATGCCACATTATTCTTCTGTAAAATAGAACTCTTCAGACATAAACCAAAGTCATGTTTTTACTGACTCAGCTGCATATTGTACTTAGCAGGGAATTCCACAAAAGAAGATGCTTGATTTAATTTGTGTGGGGGTAATTCCCAGGCACCCAGCCTTTAAAATCTCTCCCAAAGTGATCCTAATACATAATTGAGGTTAAGAATTCGCATCTTAAGGGCTGTGGCAATAAGTAATGTGTATGAAAACGTTCAAACTAAAAAGGATTATGTGAATAGAAGATTTCCTTCTAGCTTTTACAGTAAAGTAAAACACAACCCATAAGGCATGATGAGGTCTTTGTTTCATGCCTGCAGCTTAGGGTAAACAAGTTGTCTGGGTTTGCCTGGAGCTTACCTGGTTTCAGTACTCAGTTTTGTGTCCTCGGAACCCCTCCATTCCAGTCAAACCTGTGTGGTTAGTTACATTAACTGTAGACTATTGAGTTCAAGGAATGTTTAAAAACTGTTTTTGTGTTTGTGTTTTTCTTTTTGAAATACTACAATATTCAATTGAGCCATAAGTCGAAAGAATGGAACTCCTAATTGAATTGTATTTGCACATTTATTCTCTGCATCTTAAAACAAAACAAAACCTTCCATTTTTTCCCCTTGTTCACCATGCCTTTAGTCAGGATAGTCTCTAAGTCTAAAATGTCCTAATTCTCCATCTACCTGTTCAAATGTTTGGGATTTTGGTGATTCTCTAATCTTAGGAGAAAAAAAAGTAAAGCAGACATTAACATTTGTGTTAAATTCCCTTGGTGGTGATTATTTTCTCCTTTGAATTCTAAACATTTGTATAAACTTATTTTTTCAAACAGCAAGCATGTTTGTACTTAAAATATGTCATAAATCAAAGATCACTTTGTTAAAAGTCCATGTGTCCCAGCCAGAATGTTTTGATTTAGAAAACTTGCCCTGATTAGTAAAATAAAGCAGTTGATCCAGTAATCATTAGGACTTGACTTTGCTGCCTGGCATTGGAAGAATCAAGCCAATGAAAACGTTGCCCCTAGGGAATGGAGTGTGTGTGTGTGTGTGTGTGTGTGTGTGTGTGTGTGTGTGTGTTGGAGGTGTTGGCAGTGGAGTGGCAGCATTTCCTTTTCTTCCACCTTCAAATTTCACACAAGGGTCTCTCATTGTCTGAATGTAACTTCCCTCCTGGCAAAGGGATCAGGGATGTGTGTTCTCCAGGCAGCCTATACCTGATGGTACAAGAGAGCATAGAACAGTGGAGAGGATACTGATTATTAGCAGACACCTGGCAAATTACCACATTGACTTTAACTTGTTAACTAGGGAAGACAACCGGCTCCATGGAAGGTGATCAGAACTTTCTGGTAGAATTTGATTTAGTGCTAATAATTTGGGGCCACATGATGGTATACTCCTTGGCTCCTTTTACTGTCTAGGGAACAGACTGAAGGAGGGTCACCACCCATCTCAGTACCTGGCACTTAAAATGCACTCAGTATGTGGTGGTTGTCACGGCTATTAGGCAGAGCATGAAGGCATGAAGGCAATTAGCTCTTGGCAACATGTGAAGCAACAAGGCTGAGTCACTCAGGAAACTTGGGCATTGGCCCCAGAAATCACTGTTACTACCACATGCAAAAGACAGAACAGAAAGGACAGCTGATTAGAAAAACCACATGTTGAATTTTGGTTTTTTAATGTCATACCCTACACCTCATTGCTCAGCATTGCTGATCTATTTATGAATTTCTGCTCAGATCTCTCTCTCTGTCAGTAGTTTAAATTTTTTTTCATTTTTATGTTTATTTTGTAAGATACAGAGTGTGAGTGGGGGAGGGGCAGAGAGAGAGACACACACAGAATCTGAAGCAGGCTCCAGGCTCCGAGCTGTCAGCACAGAGCCTGACCCATGAACCGTGAGATCATGACTTGAGACGAAGTCAGATACCCAACCAACTGAGCCACTCAGGTGCCCCTCTCTGAGTAGTAGTTTTATTTTTTCCCACAGAGATGCTTACTGAGCACTTGATCTATGAAAAGCACTGTGCTGGGAACCAGGGACATGATTATTTTTTATATTTATATTTCTAATTGTTTAAAAGGAAGAGAAGTTTGTGTGTAGGAGCATATAGTGCTTATTGTGCCTTGGGTACTGAGGATAGAGTTAGAAGATTGTTTTCCTTCTGGGATATTGTCGGCCTGGTTGGGGGGGCTAGGACAGACATGAAAGTACTTCCACAACTCAAGACCAAAAACCTCAAATATTTCAATTAAAAAAAAAAAGCAGAAGACATGAAGAGACCATTTTTCCAAAGATGACATACAGATGGCCAACAGATACATAACACATTCAGTATCACTCATCAGGGAAATGTTATATCAAAACCACAATGAGATACCACCTCACAACCATCAGAATAGCTAAAATAAAAAAACACAAGACAACAAGTTTTGGCGAGGATAGAGAGAAAAAGGAACCCTTGTGCACTGTTGGTGGGAATGCAAAGTGATACAGCCACTGTGGAAAACAGGAGGAATGTTCCTCAAAAAAAAAAAAAATAGAATTAACCTATGAACCAGTAATTGCATTACTGGATATTTATCTGAAGAATATGAAAACACTAATTTGAAAGGGGTACATGCACCCTTATGTTTATTGCAGCATTATTTACAGTAGCCAAATATGGAAGCAGCCCAAGTGTCCATTGATAGATGAATGGATAGAGGAAATCCTGTGTGTGTGTGTGTATGTGTGTGTGTCTATTGTGTACACACAATAGAATATTATTCAGCCATAAAAAATGGAACCTTGCCATTTGTAACATGGATAGATACATAGTATAATGCTAAGTGAACTAAGTCAGACAAATACCATATAATTTCACTCATGTAGAATTCAAGAAACAAAGGAAAAAAGGCAAAGCAAAAAAGACTCTTAGCTATAGAGAACAAACAGATATTTATCAGAGGGGAAGTGCGTTGGGGGATGGGTGAAATAGGTGAAGGGGATGAAGAGTATACTTGATGAACACAGAGTAATACAGAGACTTGTTGAATTACTGTAGTCTACGTCTGAAACTAACATAACACTGTATGTTAACTATACTGGAATTAAAACTTGAAGACTGACATGAATGAGGGCTGTGGGAGGATTTGGATATTAAGGAGTTCACAAACAGAAGGGGGGTACATTTCTACTGGATTTACTTCTAAAAGTTTTGAAGAGTCAACAGGTAATAAAGTTTTTTTTTAAAAAATGGGGTATATCCCAAGCACACAGGAATCCACTTGAAGATACTACTACTGACCAAAGCTGGGACAATTTGAATACAAGATAATTGACAATATTGAATTATTTATCAATCATTGAAAAAATGATTGCATTCTGATAATAGAAAGATGGCATACAAGGGAGCTCTAACCGTGAATGCTGTGTCTAATGGTAAATGTAGAAAGTGCAGGTGTTGGTTAATCATAATCTTGGTGTCATCATAGTAAAGATTGTTTTAGGCAAGAGTTATCAATGAATAATTAATGTAGGCAGAAATTTTTATAAGAGCAACATGTTCGCATGGTCTTAAAGTGTTTCTCTGATTGCTCATTAGTTGCAAAGAAAAACTATGCAGTAGTTGTAACATTTTATGTCTCCATTAGCAAGGTATGAGTTCTACATTTAAAAAATCTTACTGATAGTTTATTTTTAATCAAATATACTTAACTATTTTTATGAAAAATTCAAATAGTATGCCCCAAACCAAGAGAGAAGAAAATCTCTCTTGCCTGGAGATACCAGCCATTTACTTTTTGAGATTTTGGAGCAGAGTTAAAACATCATCATATTAGTTTTAGGTGTACAACATGGTCATTCAATATCTCTACACATTATGCTATGCTTACCACAAGTTTAGCTACCATCCGGCGCAATACAACGTTATTGCTGTACCGTTGACTATATTTCCTATACTGTACCTTTTATTACCATCACTTGTTTTTTCAATAACTGGAAGTCTACATCTCCCACTCCCCCTCCCACTGGCAATGGTCACTTTTCTGTATTTATAAGTCTGGTTCTGCTCTGTTTTTTTTTTTTTTTTGTTTGTTTCTCTGAATTTTAGCTATCCTAGTGGATATGGAGTGGTTTCTCGTGGTTTTAATTTGCACTTACCTGATGACCAACAATGTTGAGAATCTTTTCAGTTACTCAGCATGGCTAGAAGCAGAGTCTTTGATATCTTTGTCTGCAAAGGTCTCTGCCCCTAGAATACAACCTGTGTGAACCAAGGGAAATTTCTCTCAAGATACCTCTTGTTCCTTTGGTTGCATGTGAATATCATTGTGGCTGGACTGAAGAAGGCTAAATGCAGAAACCAGACCAGTGATTCAAACCCTATGTAATTGGAAGTAGAAATTCCAAACTCTTATTTGTTTCATGTACTCTTTGCCCATTTTTAAAATGCACCCCAGAATCTTTTGGTCCTGGTGTATGATCATGATGATGACTAAAGTTTCCTGAGTACTTCTCAAATTTGAACTTCATGGAAGCATGGTTGCAGTTGTTGGACAAGCTATTTCACCAGTACCATATCTTAAAATCATCCCAGAAATCTCATTTTACAGATGAAACTAAAAAAGTTACAGTCTTAGAGTCACACTGCTAGTTGCTAATAAGAAAAATGAGGACTCTGTCTGCTGGCTATTGTTCTCTATACCATAGTGCCTATTTAAAAAAAATACCTAGTGACAGATTGGGAGAAGATATTTGAAAATGACCTGTTAGATAAAAGGTTAGTATCCAAAATCTATAAAGAACTTCTCAAACTCAACACCCCAAACCAAATAATCCAGGGAAGAAATGGGCAAAAGACATGAATAGATACTTTTCCACAGAAGACATCCAGATGGCTAACAGACTCATGAAAAGATGCTCAACATCATCAGGGAAATACCAATCAAAACCACAATGAGATACCACCTCACACCTGTCAAGATGGCTAAAATGAACAACTCAGGCAACAACAGATGTTGGCAAGCATGTGGAGAAAGGGGAAGGAGCCCTTTTGCAATGTTGCTGGGAATGCAAACTGGTACGGCCAGTCTGGAAAAAAGTATGGAGGTTCCTCAAAAAATTAAAAATAGAACTACCCTATGACCCAGAAATTGCACTACTAGGTATTTATCCAAAGGATACAGAAGTGCTGATTTGAAGGGGCACGTGCACCCCAATGTTTATAGCAGCACTATTGACAATAGCCCATGTATGGAAAGAGCCCAAATGTCCATTGACTGATGAATGGATAAAGATGTGGGGTATGGGTATATATGTGTGTGTGTGTGTGTGTGTGTATAAACACACACAATGGAATATTACTTGGTGATCAAAAAGAATGAAATCTTGCCATTTGCAACAATGTGGGTAGAACTAGAGTGTATATTCTAAGTGAAATAAGACAGAGAAGATAAATATCCTAGAATTTCACTCATAGGTGGAATTTGAGAATCTTAACAGATAAACATAGGGGAAGGGAAGGAAAAATAAGATAAAAACAGAGGGAGGCAAATCATAAAAAAACTCTTAAATATAGAGAACAAACTGAGGATTGCTGGATGGGATGTGGGTAAAGGGGATGGGCTAAATGGGTGATGGGCATTAAGGAGGGCGCTTGGGAGGAGCACTGGGTATAATATGTAAGTGATGAATCACTAAATTCCTGAAATCATTATTACACTATATGTTAATTAACTTGGATTTAAATAAAAAACAAAAAATAAACTTAAAAAAACCACCCACAACAAAAAGAAAAGGGGCATTTACTGTCATGCTAACACTAGAAAGGTTCCCCACCCCCACTGGATTATTCTGGAATAGTGTTCCTCCTTTTGATCCTGTTGCCTTTTAGATTATTTCATTATCAAATAGCACCTACTTTAGGGACAGAACAAGGAAAGGGAAGACCAAATTAAGTACACCTCAATTTGCTGCAGTTAGACAAGGTGGTGGGAGAGTAGATTAGAACTACTTGTCTATCTGTTCTTTTCTTCTCCTCTTCCTTAATTCTAATGGGGTGCCTGTACCATACTAACTGTAAGTTGGGGTCATCAGCTTACATTTATCTATAAAATGGGGATGTTAATTCCTTATTTATAGGATTGTTCTAGAACAGAATGAGATTTTAGTCATATACCTTTATTATTAGAGTCAATGTCCATAGGGCAGCTCAGAGGATTAGTGACACATGCATCATGTCCTGAAACCCTTTTCAATGCAACACAGAAACTTCTGTTCATCTTCTTTTTATTAAGTTTCTCACTATATTAAAAACTTCAGAATTGTCAGGGTTACAAAGCTTGGTTGACTTGTCCACTTGGGCTAGTAAATTTGATAAGAAAACACCTAAATCTGGGATATGGTAGGAAATGATGTTTGGGTATTCTTCCCTGAAAAGACCAAATACTCAGTAGCAAAATAAGAAGATTACTGTCTACACTTAGATATCCATTTCAAAAGGTTAATAAAGAACTAAAATGATGAGAGCTTTTCATTTTCTTGCAGTAGTATTTTGGTCTGCATTGACTGTGTTAGGCAAGGAGTTTTAGGTCTCTAGCTTCAAAGACACCTACTCATTCAACCTTCCTCAATGAGGAAAACAGTCTTTTTAGACGTATGTTAAAAAAATAAACCAAGGCTGCCAATGCTATAAGCACACTGCTGATGTAATAGGATTTTCTGGGCCTTTATTTTTTTACTCATCCCCTTGCCTAGAAAGGTAAGTGCCTACAAATTAATTCAGTATTAATGTACACATAGTCATGGTCATGGTCATGGGAATAGATCTCCCCTTCTGAGTGGGAATGGAGGTATTCAGAAACACACGTGTTAACTTGATAAGTCTTCAGGCAACTTTGCTGCCAGAATGCATTGCCAAGAGACTGTAAGTCATCAGGCCTTTCTGACTTACTATAAAACTTACTCTCATGATATACAAAAGTGAGTATAGGAAATATTTGATGGAATACTAATGAGAAAGGTAATTGACTAGAATATCTGTGCAGATGTGAGAAAGCCATCTTTGCAGAAGAGCTCAAGTGGCCATTAAGAGAATCTAAGAAATCTACCTTGTGGCCACAAAGAGAGATGATTGATATCAGGGAACCAATGTTGTGTGTTGGGTGCGTAGGCCTGGACTTCTCTCTGCTTGATTATATTCATCAATTAAACAGGGATATAGCCTATACAGTGCTGTAAGAATACACAGAAGCATTTGTTCAACTAAAAAAGTAGCAAGATACTGAATCACAAATAGGAACCTACAATCCTTTATATGATTTAGAAATTATAGGAAGGTAAATATCTAGTTTGTTGTCCTTATTTTAATAAAAAAATCATCCTTGGAGAAAGTACACTTGGCCACTTGGACCTTATCAGGATTCAGTGGATTCCCTTCCAGTGCAGCACTGACCCAGGTGCAGCCAGGGTCTCAAGATGGCACAGAGGGTTATGGCACTTTGGCAAGGGGCAAGGACTGGAATTCATTTCTCCTGAGGGGACAATTTTAATCTGGTTTTGGTCTTAAGCAATGTCAATTTGGCTAATTCAACTTTTATAATGGTTATTTGCCCATGTTTAAAATATCAGGTGTGTGTTTGTGTTTTATGGACCAACATGGGTGTGATAGGGTGGCAATGAATTACCAGGAAGAGATCTAGATGCATCATTCCAGGCCCCACAGAGTGGAGGAACGAAACAGTGGTTTATTACTGAAATGCACAAAACTTCTTAACTTTTTTCCTCAAAGATTGCTTTATTGACTGGCCTGAGGATTGATTTTTATTAACATGTGGAATTCTGTCATTTGAAAGGCTAACAGTAGTGCCATACTTTAAAGGCCTATGGTGCTTGTGCTACATCATAATGACTTTGCCAGGTAGCTCTAGGTGGAGAATGGCAGGAAGACCACTGAGAAATGGAATGAAGACCAACTCCCATTAGTCCTGTTGGGAGACACCTATGAATGCAAGGTCAGGGCCTCTAAACCTAATCCTAGAGCTTTCCTTACTGCCTTTGACACCAGATAAAATCAAGAAGACTGCAGATTACAAATTAGTTTTGCTATATTGTATTGTTTGCCGTTATTTTGTCTGTGATTATCTTGTCTTCATTAGGAGGCAGGGAGATCAAGGTCAGATCCAGGGGTAGGGCATGTACTCATTGGAGTAAAGGATCTATAGTAGTTCTATTGCTTCATTAAAAAAAAAAAAAAAAAAACATTTACAATAAAGTATACTTACCATGTTGTAGTTTCCTTGAGTCAAGGGTCTGGATACAGTTCGACTGGGTCACTGGCTTTTGGGTTTGTCACAGGGTATAGTCAAGCCACTGGGGCTGCATTCCTATAAAGACCCAACTAGGGAAAGATCAGTTTCTTCCAAACTCACCCACATGGCTTTTGGTGGCATTCAATGCCTTGAGGATTATTGGATTTAAGGGGTTCAGTATCCTACTGGCTGTTGGTTAGAGGTAGCTCTAGGTTCTTTACCATATGAGCCTCCCCACACGGTGGTTTACAACAAGGCAGCTTGTTTCATCAGAGCAAGTAGGCAAGAGGGAGAGATTGTTAACAAGACAGAATTCAGCCACGTATAACCTAATTTCAGAAGTGCTATCCTATCACCTTTGTTGTGTTCTGTTCACCAGCAACAAATCACTGGGTAAAGTGCACACTCGAGGTGGGGGGATTATACAAGGGTATGAATAACAAGAGGTATAGGGGTCATGGTGGACTCTTTCAGAAACTGATTATCATAGGGACCCTGAAATCTTCAGCATTGCCTTCATTGCATCAGTGCTTAAGAAAAATTGAACAATCTGAATTTGGAGGATGGTTCTAGGCATTTAGCTTTGAGTCTGCCTGAGCCTTAGGGACAGAATAGAGTTTCAATTCCAGAGGCTTGAATACAGTTGGGCAAGTATTTATCAAGTGCCTACCATTGGTGAGCACTTGAGCTAGACATGGTAGAAGATATAGGGAAAAAAGAATTTATTATGTGACTGGCACCAGAATAGTTTTCTTGTACATCACTTAATCCTAGGATATGGCACCTACTCTTATAAGTAGAAAACGAGGCTTAGTAGCATTAAAAAGTTACTTATAATCACAAAGTAATTTACCATGAAGGATAGTATTTAAATCCAGAACTAACTTATTGCAAAACCTTTTTCCAAGTACTGTTATGTGACCTTAAAATTTTCAACTGAGTGTGTAGGATCCCAATATACATGGAAGAATTGTTCTCTCCCTCTGCTCCCATCATCCCAGAATTGGTTTTATTGAATGGATTTAAGCATGATATATCAGGCTACACTTAAGATTATAATAAGAACTTCTGTTAGGTATCTTTCAAGGTGGTTCGCTATTTCTTTGTGTTTTCTAGCATGATTTTCATGTCTGATCTTAAAAGTAAGAGTGGCTGTCTTTCTAATAGGCCATTGTTATAGCTTCATGGACAGTTTTACCATTTTGGGAAATGGGTGGGCCATAAATCGGACAGAAAGCTCAGAACCAAAAGCATGAGAGCCATGGTATTCTTAATCTCATTCCTGATTCTAATGTCCCTCTTCCTGGTTTACCTTCCACTCTCAGATTATATTTTAAGTTTATGCTTTCACTTATTATGTAGGGCTTTCAGAGCAGTCTTGAAATACTTATGAAACAAGATGGACTATAATCAATGAATGAAAGTTAACCACAATCCACTTCAAAAAAATTTTTTTAATGTTTATTTTTGACAGAGACAGAGCATGAGTGGGGGAGGGGCAGAGAGAGGGGGAGACACAGAATCCGAAGCAGACTCCAGGCTCTGAGCCATCAGCACAGAGCCTGATGCGGGGCTCGAACTCACAGACAGCAAGATCATGACCTGAGCCCAAGTTGGACACCCAACTGACTGAGCCAGCCAGGCACCCCTAACCACAATCCACTTTAAACTATAAAAGAAAAATAACTTTAAATGCTATATGGTGCCATGGCTATAAGTGCAGTAAGAATTGAGAGAGAATGGGAACAGAGTAGATTGGAGCCCAACTTTGGGTGCTCAGAATACAAAATAGGTACTTCTGCCTTGGGGGAAAGGCTCTTCTGGGACCAACAGCACCACGAAAAGTCTTAGAATGACAGAAGAATGGCACAGAAATACCACCCACTTCTCTTATTTATCATAGGTTCTGTACATACCACTGGAGCTCATGCTTTCTGATCCTTTCTAGGAGGTAGGGCTACAATGGTTCTACCACTGAAGCTCATTGAAGTCCTGATTTCCTTGAGACTGTATATATAAGAGTGAAATATAGGGACCCAGACACCAATTCCAATTATTTTGTTGGATTATTTTACTACCTCCAGAAAGAGAAGATTCTATAAATACTTAATGTAAATCCTTCTCCAATCAGTAGATGGAGCTTCATGACTTGCAGACAACCATTTTCTTCTCTTTACCTATTTACTTTTGAATCATTTTTTTTTTCAGATTCTTCTTTATTCCTCCTTTTTTCCATTCTAACTTATCCTCTTCCTTTCTTGCTTCACCTGGACTTTGTTGTCATGCTTCCCATTCTCTATAACTACAAAGGTTTCACCAGACTTCAAAGTTTACTGATCAGTCTGGAGAGTTACCTGGCTGTTAAAGTCAAGTTTCCTGGTACTAAATTCCCCTGTCCATCACCTTCAGGGTGAAGGAGATACATACTTGCCCCTGATTTCTTAAACCTGGGCCTTTTATGCATGTGAGAGACTGGCATGAGAATCATAATACCCTTGCTTTGTTTCTTCTTTAAGACCCAAGCATCATTACATGTATATGAGTTAGATTGAGAGACTGATGAAGCCTATGTCCCTGATCAACCTATGAACCTTTGCCTATGAGCACTTTTCACTATATGATATACTTATTTGTTGACTCTCACCCATAGGGTATAAGCTTCATGAAAACACAGATTCTGCCTTGCCTTGTTTACCACTGTAGGATTAATTCATAGAATAGATTTTTGGCATTAATAGATTCTCAGTAATATTTGTTAAATGTATTGGCTGAACTGTTGTTCAAGGTCTATTCCACATTCAGCCAGGAAATAGAAACTACCTTAGGTATTGTTAAGTAGGAAGGTGTGAGGTGATAACTCACTGTGGTTTTGATGTGCATGATTAGTGATAGATTGAACATCTATTTACATGCTTATTGGCCATTTATATGTCTTTGGAGAAATATCTATTCAAGATTTTTGCCGATTTAAAAAAAATCAAATTTTTGTAGTTGTAGGAGTTCTTTCATATTCTAGATATTAGCCTTTTATCAGGTATGTGGCTTGCAAATACTTTCTCCTATTCTGTAAGTTTCCTTTTCATTCTGTCATTTCCTTGACTAGATAGAGCTTTTTAATTTGACATAATCTCATTTATTTTCACTTTTGTTATCTAAGAAATCATTCCCTAAAAATTCAGTGTCATGAAGATTTTCCCCTATGTTTTCTTCTAGGAGTTTTATAGTGTTAGGTCTTAGTTTAGGTGTCTAAACCATTTTGAAGTAATATTTGTATATGGAGTAAGGTAAGGGCCCAAATTCACTTTTTTGCATGTGGGTAGGCAGTTTTCCCAGCACCATTTCTTGAAGAGACCATCCTTTCTCCACTGTGTATTCTTGGCACCCTTGTTGAAGATCATTTGGTCACATATATGATCATTTATTTCTGGGCTCTCTATTTTGTACAATTGGTCTATGTCTTTATGCCAGTTTCATACACTTTGGATTAATGTAGCTTTACAATATGTTTTGAGATCGGGATGTGTGAAGCCTTTGTTTTTCTCAAGATTGTTTTGAGTATTTGAAGTCCTTTGATATTCCAGGATTTTTTTCCTAAAAAAATGCCATTGGGATTTTGACAGAGTTTGTATTAAATCTTTAGATGGCTTTGGATAGTGTGGACATCTTAATGATACAAAGCTTTCCAATTGAACAGTATGGAATGTCTTTCCATTTATACAGAATTTATTTGTATCTTTAATTTCTTTTATCAATTGTAGTTTTCAGTATATAAGTCTTCTGCCCTTTCGATTAAATTTATTCCTTGGCTAAGTTTATTCCTAAGTATTTTATTCTTTTTGACACTCTTTGACCTGTGCAAAGCTGGAGAATATAATCCACAACTCTGCTCGGGGCATACTTAACGTTTTTTAAATGATTCTGGTAGAGGGCAATGATAGCCAAAAGCTGCAGGAAGATTTCTTTACTTCATTTCCACTGTCCAAATATCATAGAACCTATTTCTAATACAGAACCTTAGCTGAAAGAAAGTCAGGGAAATACAGTTTTTGGCTTTTCACCTTCACTAGTAGAATGAAGATAGAAGAAAGGCTGAGTGAACTAATGTAAAGTAGCAAGCCCACATCCATTCTTTTTTTTTTTTTTTTTTTTGCAGAAGTAGTTTATATTTTTATTTTTTTAATTTTTATGTTTATTTTTATTACTTATTTTTGAGAGAGAGGCAGAGTGTGAGAGGAGGAGGAGCAGAGAGAGAGGGAGACACAGAATCTGAAGCAGGCTCCAGACTCTGAGCTGTCAGCACAGAGCCCGATGCGGGGCTTGAACTCATGAGCCCTGAGATCATGACCTGAGCTGAAGTCAGATGCTCAAGTGACTGAGCCAGCCAGCCGCCCCTATATTTTTATTTTTAAAATCTTACTTACTTTTTTTAATATGAAATTTATTGTCAAATTGGTTTCCATACAACACCCAGTGCTCATCCCAATAGGTACCCTCCTCAATGCCCATCACCCACTTTCCCCTCCCTCCCACCCCCCATCAACCCTCAGTTTATTTTCAGTTTTTAAGAGTCTCTTACGGTTTGCCTCCTTCCCTCTCTGTAACTCTTTTTTCCCCTTCCCCTCCCCCATGGTCTTCTGTTAAGTTTCTCAGGATCCACATAAGAGTGGAAACATATGGTATCTGTCTTTCTCTGTATGACTTATTTCACTTAGCATGACACTCTCGAGTTCCATCCACATTGCTACAAAAGGCCAAATTTCATTCTTTCTCATTGCCAAGTAGTATTCCATTGTGTATATAAACCACAACTTCTTTATCCATTCATCAGTTGATGGACATTTAGGCTCTTTCCATAATTTGGCTATTGTTGAAAGTGCTGCTATAAACATTGGGTGGGGTACAAGTGCCCCTATGCATCAGCACTCCTGTATCCCTTGGGTAAATTCCTAGCAGTGCTTTTGCTGGGTTATAGGGTAGATCTATTTTTAATTTTTTGAGGAACCTGCACACTGTTTTCCAGAGCGGCTGCACCAGAAAAAAATTTCTTCCAAGTTGATTAGTTCAGAGTTTTTGTCCTTTAAAAGAACACTCATTTTAGCCTACTGTCTTTTTCTTCAACTGTTAAATTAGAAGCAATAACCATTAATGCCATTACTATAACTGATCCTTATGTTCTTCTGAATCATTTTGTCAATAGAAGATTTGAAGAGTCCAGTTTATTCAGTGGTTATATTTCTCATACAGAAGGTATAAAATCTGAAATGTTTTTATTAACTGACCAAATTGGCATTTTTAATTTTTATTTAAAAAGTTTTAAAAATTATTTTGAGAGAGAGGGAGTGTGTGAGTGAGCAGGGAAAGGGCAGAGAGGGAGAGAGAGATCCCCAAGCAGGCTCCATGCTGTCAGCACAGGGATTGAACCCACAAAGGCTCTATCTAACCCAGGAACCATGAGATATGACCTGAGCAGAAACTGAGTCAGATGTTTAACCGACTGAGCCACCCAGGTGCCCCAAAATTAGCATTCTTATTTTGTTTGTTCACATGGTTATTTTGAACCTGTAGCCACTTTATCCCATTCACAGAGCCAGGTAATGTGGAGAATTCAAAGAATTGGAAGATACTGTTAGCTTCAAGAAACCAGTAGTCTGTTTAAATGCATGAATTATCAGGTCAGTCCATAGGCTGGTTTGACATTCCAATTTTTAGTTTAATTGTACTATGTATAAGAAATTAGAGGGGCACCTGGGTGGCTCAGTCGGTTGAGCACCTGACTTTGGCTCAGGTCATGATCCGTGAGATCAAACCCTACATGATCCGTGAGTTCGAGCCATATGTTGGCTCACTGCTGTCAGCACAGAGCCTGCTTCAGATCCACTGTCCCCCACCCCTCTACCCCTACCCCACTTACATTCTGTCTCAAAAAATAAACATTAAAAAAAAGAAATTAGAGTAATATATGGGCATGGAACAATTTTCATTCAGTTCACTCATTTAAAAATGTTTTTCTTTTGAATTTAGTCTTCTCATTATTTTTCCCCCATCTTCAGACTTCCAAAATCATAGGCATTCACTGCCTCTGCTTATTCCTCTTTTTTTTCATTCTGATCTCTTCCCCTCCCTAATTCTACTGAATGTGTTCTAGCCTAGCTCACCAACCAGTGGATATTTTTCCTATTTTCATACCTTTGTGTTTTCTGTAACTTCTGAAATTCTTGGAAGTCCCCTCCGTTATGTTCTATGACCTATGTTCCTGCATTTCAAATTCTTCACAACTCTCTATCTACCCCTGAAGTAATCAGGTTTTGTCTTACTTTTTTTTTTTTCCATATTCTATCCCATGTTCTTCCTGATCTTGTCTATTTCTGTGTTTTAAAGTGTAGCAGAATTCTGGGGCACCTGGGTGGCTCAGTCAGTTGGGCATCCGACTTCAGCTCAGGTCATGATCTTGTGGTTCCTGAGTTTGAGCCCCGCATCAACCTCTATGCTGACAGCTCAGAGCCTGGAGCCTGCTTCAGATTTTGTGTCTCCCCTTCCTCTGCTTGCACTCTATCCCTGTCTTTCAAAAATAAACCTTAACATTAAAAAATAAACTTTTAAATGTAGCAGAATCCTGACAATATGACTTTTCTGGGTCAGAAATCCAGTGATCTTTGGCATTTAGCAAATCAAAAGGAGCATGAAAAAGTCCAGGGATCTAGAATTTGGGACTCTTGTTGTTAGCGAACACTGGTAGTGAATTTCCATCTAGTGTATTGGCACACCTGCTCCTGTTCATAGTTCTACATGAAAAGACTGAATAGAAGCTGAAATAACCGTGACTTGTGAGCAAACAGCAATTATGTAAGTAGACATAATGTTTTCTGGCTCATCTTAAATCTGAAAAAGTAATCTCCATGAAATTTGGTAAAAGGTGAAAATTGTCTTTGGATGAAAATGATGGAATTCTCAAAATGCTGATTTGAGGAAACTAATACTAGCACTTAACTTACATATGACTTTCGTTTACAGGGCTTAATTCAATCTTTAGGGCCACTGCATAGTTAGGACCCTGTTATTAGCACTTTTGATTGCAAATGACAAAACTCCAACTGGACCAGCTTTTAAATTAAGAAAATCTATTGGCCTGTGTAACCACAGGGGATAAAGACTCTCCCCTAAAGTGTGGGATAGCCTGGGCATAGCTGGGTTCAGATGCTGAAGCATTAGAACCAGGGAGATTTCCTTCTTTCCTCTGCTTTGATTTGATCTCTCTTACAATCATTCTTAGGTAGCCTTTTGTTGCCTAGTGACAAAAGTGCATACAAATAACTCTGGATCTTCTATATTCTATTAGCTCAGTAATCCAAATTAAGCAGCACTTTACTGAAAGCTCCTGGCATGATTTTTCTAGCTTCAGCCTGTGTCTTGTCACATTAGGAATCAGGGGATGGAGTCAGGCTCATCTGAATATATTAGGCTGATAATGGGGGAGAGAAGAAGCCCCAAATATACAACATACAGTGTGTGTGGGCGCATGCATTATAGACAGATCTTATTATCCTTTTTTGTTTTAATGAAAGAAACTCAGATATTAAGTTAGCTGCCTAAGGTAGTAGGTCCAGTAAGAGGACTTTGAGAAACTGATGTTATCCCAATGTCAAGGAAGTATAGATATTTAGAGCTGAAAGTGACAAACCAGAAAGCATAATTTTTTCCCATGGTTCTCACTCTTATTTTTTGTGCCTTTTAGGTATTGTCCAAATGTTCTAGGAGAGGTGGGAAATTCCTCCTCCTATTCAAGCAAAGCAGTTTTGTGTTTATCTGTTTGACATTTAGACTACACAAGATTCTATAAGAGAACTCTTCCTATGTTCTAAACATTTCCAAACCATTGCTCTTTCATCATACAGAAGTTACTATCCCAGTGTTAGAATCAGCACAAAAAGTGCTCAATCTTCTTAACTGCCAGAGAGCTGCCAGTGTAGACCAGTAGTGAAACTGAACTATCTATATTCAGTGATCCTTGAGATAAATTTTCTGAATATAGAACAGGCAATCAACCTTCTTAGCTGACTCAAGTATTGATAGATGTGCTAAGGCTTTTCCTATAAACCCAAAGGATATGATCTCTTAATGGAAGTAACTTTTAGGGAGTTAATATGGAAAGGTTAGGCATGGGGAGAAACTCTCCTATGATGTAAAATTTCAAGTTCTAAAATTGTAAAGATTTCTTTTCTCCCCAGATGGAGTTTTAATTTTGTGAATAGTCCTTAACTTTTCTTGGCATCAGACGTTGTAAAGTGAAATTCTTGAAGAGCCTGGAACATGAAGTACATTTGTTCACCAGACTGGGCATATTGCTGAACTGGATTATATACATTATGTCTATAGGATGCCAGCTCCATTCAGCTTCACCTGACTGGGGCCCAAAAAGAAGATCTCTAATGATGGTTTCTGTGTGGCAATGAACTGAATTTTATGTAGATTTTTGAATACTAGAAACTCAGATATATAAATATAAATATATAAACTTCATTATCTAAAACAGGCCCATGGGTTCCTAATGTATGCTCTATTTTACCTAATTAGTTGATGACAGTACAATCATTCACTGTGCACTTTGTTGAGAAAGACTGTTTTTACTTTAACATCTGATCCAAACCCCATAGAATGGGCAATTACAAACACATAGATTCTATACAAGAGATACATCTAAGAAAAAACATTCAGAGGACAACAAACTGAACTTAGGGAGTGCTATTTTTATTTTTTCTTTAAAAATTGGAATGCCATTGAATGTTGTATTTGGCTGCACCTGTATACTTTTTGGTGCCTAACTTATCTGTGTTTGGATATATTGGCCCCACCTAGTTAATAAGCACACTCTTACACAGATAATGATTTGATTTCTGTTAAAAAAAAAAAAAAAAGCCCATGAACAGAGGAGACATTTACTGCCTTCTCCTACACACTCCACCCTCAACATAAGGAGCTTTTGCTTTCAAATGTATCGCATGTTTGGCCAATCCACAAGTTTGCATCTTTGATCCTAGTCTTGGCAAGTTCTCATCTGAGTACATAATGAATCTTTGTTCTTCCTCTTCAATCTCTACCAATTCTCCCTCTACCACCCAGAAGAAAGATTTAAACGCCAAGGAGGCAGCAACAGACATGCTTGGAAAATGCTGGAAGGACAGAGCAGGGCTGGAAATTAACGAATGGAGCCCTTATATAGTTAATACCAGAGAAGGAAAAAGTTAAAGTAAAGAGGTTTTCTGGAGACTTGTTTACCTGAAGGCTTAGTTCAGTTGCTTTTATTCTCCTGGATTTTGGATTTGAGAATGTTTCTGAGAATCCCCTGTTTCTCTAGAGATTCCCTGAAGTGGAAAGGGAGTAGGGCTTTGTGAAGGAGAATCCATGAACTGGTTGGAGGTGATCACTTTCTGGTCGACTCTCCAGTGAGGAACATTAACAGCTGTGGGCTAAGAGGCTACATTGAGTGGTAGCCAAGTCCACAGAGTTTTCAGTCAAACAAATGCATTTGGGGTTTAATTGGGTCCCTTCTGTGCAATCTAGCCAATTATCTTCTCCGTCTCAATTGCCTATCTGTAAAATCAGAATCACATTAGCACTTCTATAGGGAAAATGAGTTTCTGGCACAAAGGAAGTGCTAGCGAGTATTGCTAGTGATTTTATAAGCATAAGAATTCCTACAAGAAGAGGAGTCAAGCCAATGTTGACAGTACCCTTGCCAAATATCTAGGTTTGGCAACAAAATCTTTTGTTGGGAAGTTACTAATTCCCTCATTTAATTGAATCCTTCATTTAGACCATATATTAAACACCTGAATGAAAAAAGGGCCTACTTGTATTACAGTAATAAAGTGTATTACCCATTTGTAGTAGCACAATGCATGTTCAACAAATTTTTATTGAATAGATGGCAGGGATATTTAAGGCCAATAATGACCTGTTGCCTCTTGCCAGAGGCATAAGCAATAGGGAGCTCCATGCCTCCTTAGCAGGGTTGCTACTATTGGTAGCTGTTGAATAAAAATTTTGGTTTAGGGTCAGGACTCTGATTTTAGAGGAAGCAGCAAATCTCAAGCTGTCCTTGGTAGATGCTTTTATTCAGCAGGTGGAAGCTTAAGTAGCAGTTGGGAATTTATGGTAGGATTTCGTGCCAAACTTTTGAGATAGGAGCGAACTGGTAAACCTAAAATTATAATGGCTATTTTCCTGGGGTAAACCCCACAGGGCTTGAATCATTGGTCTCAACTTTTGTTTGAATGAGTACTGAAAGGATAGAAATGGAAGTTTTGGGGTGATGGGGGTGGTTCATGGGTTGTGGAGCTGAAAGAATTCTTGAAGATGTCTTTGGTGGAAAAAGGTAATTTTATTAAAGCAGGACCCATGGGCAGGAAAAGCTGCGTTGGGGTTGTGGCGAGTAACTGATTTTATACCCTCAGGTTGAGAGGGGGTCAGGGACAGTAAGTCTCTAAGGTATTTTGGAAGCAAGGTTTCTAGGAGGAAACCTTGAGGGCCTAGTTGTTGCTAGGGAAACACCATTACTATTTAATAAAACCTCAGTCACAAGACCCTTCAGATGTATTTCGGGGGCCATAAGCTTGGAATATGATTGCCAGCATATATGTTGGGGCAGTTGAGGAAAAGGAAGTAGACTTAAAGGATTTAAGCTAAAGTTCTCTTTTGCCTGTAGGAAAGTGTCATCATCCGGGCAGCTGAGCTCCTAGAGGGAGATCACTCTGCCTTTTTCAAGGACTTGTCAGTGGGCCGTAAGCAGTAAGGGAATTTAATTTTTCATTTGCCTTAGTTTCCCATATTACTATGACAAACATTTAAACCCCTTTCCTTTGTTCTTGGGCAGCCAGGAGTGTCTGAGGAATATCACACATATTCCACCTGGGGTCGTGGGTTGGGGGGGGGTGCTATTAGCCTGTATTTTGTCTTCAACTTGCCCCATGCTCACTCATCAGAAACCATTGAGAATTTTGATTCTAATATTGATGATGATGATACCTTTCTCTTAATCCCCAAACCTTTTAAGAAATATAATCCATTTCCTTTTATTTTTATTAAAAATTTGTTTTTAATAATGCTTATTTATTTTTGAGAGAGCACGAGTGGGGGAGAGGCAGAGAGAGGGAGACACAGAATGTGAATATTGGGCTCCAGACTCTGAGCTGTCAGCACAGGGTTCCATGCGGGGCTCGAACTCATGAACCATGAGATCATGATTTGAGCTAAAGTCAGAAGCTCAACGGACTGAGCCACCCAGGTCCCCAGATCCACCTGCTTTTAAATCTGCAAGATCAAGAATGTCCACACTTGTCAAACTTTCATTTTCATGAATTTCATGTTTCCAGAAATCTTAATCTTTGACAGGAGGTTTCTCAATTATATTTATTTAGACAGGCATTTTATTTTTTCAGAAGAATTTAGGATTAAAGACCAGTTTCTCATTCTTTCTAGCCAGTGGCTATTTTCAGACTGTTGCATCCTTGATGCTAAGAGATTCTTATTGGGAAGCTAATGAACCGATGCTTAGTATGTTTACACTCTAACTGCTAAATTCAATTCAAAGAACATGCCTGACTGAAAACAACCTTGCCTGGCTCAGACAAAGGGAGACTATTCATTAAAACAGTTTGGTTTCCAACAGGCTTTAGCCCTGATTTCACTAAACTGTTTTACCAGGGAGGACTGCTTTGGTTCTCCACAAACTGGGCATTAAAAGCTGCAGAGGCCAATGCCTTCCTGTCCCTGTTTCCCAGGGCTGGGCCTGGTAAACTATGGTCCCGGAACCCAATTCAATCCATTGCCTTTTTTTTTTTTTTTTTTTTTTTTTTTTTGCATGGCCCGTGAACTGAGCATGTTTTGTTCATTTTTAGATGATGGGGGTGGGAAGAAAAGATGCCTGAGAATCACATGAAATTCAAATTTCAGTGTCCATAAGTTTTTGGAACACAGCTATTCTCGTTCATTTACGATTGTATGGCTGTCTTCATCCAACAGTAGAGTTGTGACACAGACCACATGGCCTGCAAAGTGTAAAGTACTATCTGACCTTTACAGAAAATGTTTGCTGCTTCCTGTACTGAAAGAATCTTAAGGGCAAATTTAGAAAGCTTAGATTGTCCACTACTCTGCCTCTCACTTCAAGTTGGGAAATTGGTGAGATCAGTCCAAACAACCTGTAGAGAGCAAAATGAAGACTCTCCTGTCGAACAGGGGCCTGTGTCAAGCAATGAAGCAGGTAGTCAGAGGTACTGCAGCTACAAGATCTCGCCAGGATCAGCATCAGCTGACACCCCAGAACTGATAACCAGCAGAACCAGAGGAGGTCTTCAGGGGCCCAAGACCAATTAAATCCCTTTTAAAGGGGAAGGATTTTCACAACAAATTGTCAGACTCTTCAGACATGACCTCTCTGACCACTTAAAGGCAACTGCCACCAAAGCCTTTACCCAGTGGATCTCTGAACAGAACTGAGACCCTTCACTGCTTGAACATAATAAGCAGTAAGTACTGAGGGCTGACCCAGACCAGACCGAGGCCTTATCTCAAGTGCACTCCCAGAGACTGAGTGCGTGTTCCCTTCATTAACTTCCTACACCCTTGGCTTGGCTTGTTTGTTGTGTGTCTTGTTTGTCTTCTGTTCTCTGTGTGCTGTGTGAGAAGCCAAGTTTAATCACATGGTGAAATGTCATAGAGTTGGGAATCCTGAACCTGCTTTATAATTGTGATTCACTTTCCTTTATGGTTAAATAAAGCTGACTTTGTGGAAAGACACAAATGGTGTGTGTGCTTCATAGTGTGCTCGTGACCCAGACCAGCAGGATGGGGTGGAGGAACTGGCACCAGAGGGACTTAAGTTTGAGTCCTGGAGTCTCCCTTGTGCCGTGGTAGGAACTTCAGGGAAGTGCTAAGCGCTACATCTGATTCTGCATTTCCTCTAGTGTAAGATGAAATTCTTCATTCTCAAAGGGTTGCTTTGAAGCTTAATTACATATATATATATATATATATATATATATATATATATATATATATACACACACACATATATCTACACTATCCATAAACATATTCGTTACATACAGACATGGCTAAATATAAATATGTCCCAATCTTATCTGACAAAGTTTGCCACATAATAAATAGGTGCTGAAGAAAAAAATAGTTCTTCTCTTTTTCCTAAAAGTCTTAAGAGAAAGAAGTTTATCTTGGTGATCATATTTTTGCTCACTTATACATTGGGGAATCTATGCATATTGCCTTATAAACATCACTGTTGTGGACATTCTCAAAACTGAAAAGCTTATATTGGCCAGCAGTCTTCTGGGGTGGAGAGTTTTGTTTTGTTTTTTCTTTAAAGTAGGCTTCATGCCTAGCATGCAGCCCAGTGCAGGGCTTGAACTCATGATCCTGAACTGCCTGATCCAGATTAAATTTATATTTGCCAAATACCTGATAGAGGTCTGGAATACAATTATCACTTTTTTATATTCATTATATTTAATCTTTGTGCCTTGAACTCTTGACCCTGAGATCAACCTGAGCTGAGATCAAGAATCGGATGCTTAACCGACTGAGCCACCCCAGGCATCCCTAGAATTTATATTAATTCTTACATTCCATGCTGACCCTTCATGTGTATCTCATGGCAACTATTCCTCCCCAAACTTAATAATTTTAACTTTCCCTGGGCCTTATACTAGCTGTCCACTCTAACCCAGTCTACTGTGTTGAATGATTGTTAGAAACTCACTCTGAACACAGGGTACATAAACTAACTAGATCTGATAACTGGACTAAGGTAGGAATCCTCAGTCATTAACTAAGGAGGACCAAAACTTTGTTCACTGCAGACCTTACAAAAGGGCAGATAGGCACTGTATATGTATTTCCCCACTGGGTACGCATCCCACACTTTAAGGAGTTCTAGTGGTGACTTTTAGAGCCAGAATTTTATGTGTTTTAAGAATTGAGCATTCTTGGGGCACCTGGGTGGGTCAGTTTGGTTAAGCGTCTGACTGTAGCTCAGGTCATGATCTCATGGTCTGTGAGTTTGAGCCCCGTATCAGGCTCTATGCTGACAACTCAGAGCCTGGAGCCTGTTTCGGATTCTCCCTCTCTCTGCCCTTCCCCTGCTCGTGCTCTGTCTCTATTGCTCTCAAAAATAAGTAAAACATAAAAAAAAACTTAAAGAATTTAGTATTCTCATGTCCAGCCAGTTGGAGCATCAGGGGTTCTATTAGACCTCACCCCAATTTGTTTTTCCATAAAATGTAATTATACTAAATTCAAACTCTACATGGTACAGAGAACTTATTCCTCAAAATTGCACATTCTATTGTTGTAGAATAAATATGGCATTCATTTAATCTGAAGTTTAATCTGGCTCTAAGTTCTATCTCTGATCTATGAAAGCAGAGAGATCCTTGTAGATGTATGATGAACTGCCTGATTCAGATTAAACTTACATTTACCAAATACCTGATAGAAGTCTGTAATACAATTTTCACTTTTATATGCATTTAATCTTCATGCATTGTGAAATCTTTTTCCATTTTACTATGTTTTTTCCTATTTTCTGTTTATATTTATCCCCTTCTTTTTTGGGATTGTTTAGATTGTTTCTAATTTGTCCTGTTTTTCTCCCCCTATTTTTTTTTTGTCATGTACACACTATATATCTATTTTTAGTGCCCACTCCAGCCATCTTAACATTCATACAACATTTAACAAAATGATCAAATTTTTATTTTTTTGTATGATAAGGATATTAGAACAACTTATCCCTGATGACAACCTTTCTTAAAATAACAATTTTTGTTTTAATTCTATCATGTTCCTTCACATACATTTTAATAAACTCATTTAAAAAAAACATATGCACACATTTACAATGTTTTCTCTTCCCATCTTATATCTCCTCTTTCCTATTTGGTATTCTTTTCTATGAGGACAATCCTTTATGATTACATTTCCGAATGACTGTTGGTGGTACATACTCTCAATTTTTGGTCTGAAAACTGTTTCACTTACCACAAAATTAATGTTCATTGTAGAAAATATAGAAAATGTTATAGAAAATACATATCATCACTTGTAGGCAATTTTCACTTTGAATGTTTTTGAAATGGAAAATTTCAGTAATCGTGGTTTACACGTCTCCCATCAACACATTTCACACTTCAATTACCATGTTGTATTAACTGTGAATAATTGCACAAAATAGAAACTTACTGCTAGTTCTTAATTCTACAAGTAACTGTTAATACTAAGTGTGAACTTATGATTAGTGACCAGTCCTACCACCTCTTTCAAAGTCTGTAAGTGATGGCTCACAGCACATCTCTTCAGGTTCATTTATAGGGAGCAAAGCATGTAGTTGTTTCCTCATTTCTCTCAGTGATAAATAAACTCATGCAACATTTAAAGAAAATAACCCGAAGAGGAAACTGGCCAATAAGGGTGACATTGCAACAGAGACAAAGAATGACCAGGCTTCAGGTGAAGCTTGAACCAGGAGGTGAGGCTGGCAAAGAGCAACTCCAGAAGCAATGTTGAATTTTGACCCACAATGACACACGAGTATTACAAGTTGGCAAGGTGTTACGAAGATGTTCACTCCAGAAGTCATACAATGAAAAAGCAAGTATTGCTTAAGTAAATTTTGGTTAAGTTTTTACCAGAAATGACACTTCATTTTTCATTGTTTCTAATGTTTCAATTAACACTTTACTAAATGTATATATTTTTTTCATTTCCTTATAACTGATAGGAAGAAGGTAGTTAATGTTTTGACCAATTTTAAAGGTCATGGAACAATTGTAATTTTTCCCATTAAGATCACTTTATAAGATTTTTGCTTGCATAGTCATTTTCATGGTCCTGCACTATTGTGCAAAGCCAGCACTGACTTTGGACTATAATTATTTATAAACATAATGTGAATAATTACAATATTAAAAAATAACCGGTTTTTAATTTACATTCTTGTATTTATATCTCCTTTTGAATTATCTGTATTTTGAATTTGTTCTGAGTTTTGCAGAACATAGACTTCTTGGTATATAGTGTAGACTTCTTAGTATATAGTTATTTTCCTTCAGCTCCTTGAAGACAGTATTCCATAATCTTCAGGATTCCATTGTTGCTCTTGAGAAGTTGGCTATCAGTATAGTAACCAATAGATATTAGGTGATCTGTACATTGGCTATTTTTAAAATCCCTTTTCTTTTTTTCACAGTTCTCCAGTTTCACTGGGTTGTCAGGGTGTGTGTGTGTGTGTGTGTGTGTGTGTGTGTGTTACCTATTTAATCTCACCCATCAACACTTTAATATGTGTATGTGTATATGGATGTATGTATGTATGTGCATTCTGTATTTCACCAATTTATTTTAATGGACCTTCAATTGTCCAAAGGCAACCATACTACCGGAACTAGAGAACTACTCAAAATGTTCAATTAGAAGTATGTTAGTATGATAAATATGTTAGTATGATACTTTTATTTTTGGGATGTGGCTATAAGAATTTCATATTCTCTACTCTAACATCCATTATCTTTTTAAATTCCAAGGCTGGAGGGGCACCTGGGTGGCTCAGTCAGTAAGTGTCAAACTTCAGCTCAGGTCATGATTTCATGATTCATGAAGTTGATCCCCACTGCATTGGGCTCAGTGCTGACAGCTTAGAGCTTGGAACCTGCTTTGGATTCTATGTCTCTCTCTCTCTCTCTCTGCTTCCCCCACTGTCCCCCCAAAATAAAATAAACATTAAAAGAAATAAATTCCAAGGTTGGATAAAATCTTAGATTCCCAATCCTCTCAATAACCACACATTTCAGAAAAAAACATAGACCTGAGGGTGTTATAAACAAAGATAGAAATTTTTTATAGTCCACACATGACCACAGATATTTTGAGTACTGTGTGTCTTGTGCTGACATGCTTTTCCTAGAGAACCCCTGAATAGGGAAGTGCTTAACCCCAAAGCTTTTCTGGCAAGTTTTTGATATTAGGGGTATAGAGATTTTAGCCTTCTGTACCTAGCTTCAATACAGACCTGGAAAGATGGTTTAGTTTTGCCACCACTGTCAGAAATACTTCCGAGTTCCAATCAACTATTAGAAAGCTTGAGGGTTTACCCAAATACAGGACTATTGTAGATGAAAGCAGATTTCACAATTAAAATTTCAACATCAGATCAGAACTGTGTATATGTGGAGGGCCTTGGCAGAAAGAAGCCACCACTGCCATTTTTCCATGGTTACTTGAGGCCTGAGGCCAATGAAACATGTATGGTTAGAGTCGTGTGTATTCGCTTCCCTGTCTAGGGAATGAATAGAGAAAGATCATGACCATGCAAGGGAGCAGAGAAGGAATAGACCTAGAATAGCGAAAACTCTACCTGGCTACTCTGTCAGATAATGGAGCAATGCATATACATCAGAACTTTCTCAAATGAGGAAAATAGAAAAGAAAAAAAGGTTACTGTACAAATTAATCCTCCATATGGGGCACCTGCGTGGCTCAGTCAGTAAAGCGTCGGACTTCCTACTTGGTCATCATCTCATGGTTTGTGAGTTTGAGACCCGCATCAGGCTCTGTGCTGACAGCTCAGAGCCTGGAGCCTGCTTTGGATTCTGTGTCTCCCTCTCTCTCTGCCCATCCCCGACTTGCCCCATGTCTCTCTCTCAAAAATAAACATTAAAAAATTTCTCCATAATCTGTGTTTTTGGTAGTGGTTTTGCGTTTTAATTCTTCAACTTAAAAAATTTTTAAAAATGTATTATGGAAAACTGTGAAATCTAGGGAATTACATATTTAAAAAACCTTCCTAGAATCTCAAAACCACTTAGAGATCACATAATTATCCACCTGAAAGTTCTTCTTTTTGCACATTGGAGGTTTTACGTTTCTTGATTTAGCTTTCATTTTGGTGTGTAGTGTGAATGGCAAATCTTGGGCAATAGATTCATGTGGAATAGAACCATGTGCCATGACCTGCACTTTGCATTAACCAGCAGGCAGAGCTGGAGCTGGCCACCAGCAGCCCTCCGTCCTTCAGATGGCCTATGTTAGCTACTTGAAGTGCTTCCATAGGTAACTTAAGACTTGTATTGATCCTGCAAGTTGGTATTACGCTCAGTTAACTTCTTTGAAATGTTTATTTTGGTGAGAGAGAGTGTGAGAGAGCAGGGGAGGGGCAGAGAGAGAGGGAGACACAGAATGGGAAGCAGGCTCCAGGCTCTGAACTGTCAGCACAGAGCCCCAAGCGGGGCTCGAACTCACAGACCACGAGATCATGACCCGAGCCAAAGTTGGATGCTTAACCAAGGGAGCTGCCCAGGCGCCCCTATTATTCTCATCTTAATGATAAAGATACTGAGGCTGAGAGACCTTAGTGACTTGTTTAATCTCTTCTGGCTGTGTGGTTAGTACACCAGGAGTAAAACTGAAGCCTGTGTGAGCCTGAGGTTTGAGCTCTTCATCATCACAATGTACAGAGACCACTGATTTGGCGAAGTGCCTAGAGGCTGGTATATAGCTTCCTGTGGATAGCTACCAAGTTTGGAAATCCCCAAGGGTGCTTTGATGAATGACTTCAGATTCTGGGATTTTGGGAAATAGTCATTGCCCACAGTCCCACTGGGAATAGAATGCTCAGTGTCTGGGGTTGCCCGTTGTTGAGCAAATGGTGGATGAGTTTGGATGATGAAACTTCAGACCCAGGAAGAGAAACAAGCTCTCGATAGGACAGTAAAACCCATCAGCCAAAGGCTGTTGTCAAAGTAGTTCCCTTAGAGAAAACCATCCAAGTAACCCCATCAAAGATACTGATTGTTAATATGTTCCTATTTTGCAGAAGAACGGGGCATTCTTTCTTCCTATTTTGACCTGTCAAATGTTTCATATAAGCATTGCATCCTGGGGGTTATTAATGTTTTACGTTAAATAATTAAAACATTATTCTCTTGTATTGCATCAGATGTGGAAAGCTTCAATGAGTAAACAGATTTTCAAAGCTAGAAATCTGATTGTCCCTTGTAAGTATTTTTTGGTTAATTTTATAGCTATCTTAAAATTCTTAGTCATTTTGGAGTGGCTATAAATCTGGCACATGCTAGATAATTAATGGTTAATGTTAGATTTCAACTTACCGATCAGCGTACCTGGAAAGTTGGGTGGCGTCAAGTTATTTTTTCAGAACGTTGTCAAATGGTTTTCCCAGGTGCCATTTCTGCTAGCCTGGTTTTCTTCCTGCCACCCCTCACCCCAGACTTCTATCTCCTCTGCTAGCGATTGTTCGTTGGAATAGAGAGATAAAGCAAGAATTAGTGATTGCCTGGCTGTCCAGATACAAAAGTACTTGATGTGGAACCAGGATTTTCTTTTGTAGGTAGTTTAGACTCTTTCACTCTGTCTTTAAAAATACTCCATGGAAGTGGGGTGCTGGGCTGTCAGCCTATCAACAGATAAGCACACTCCTGGAGAATGGTGAGATTCAGAGAAATCTTACTTTGTAGCTTTCTCTTGCTCATGCATAGGATGTATGCATAGATGTATAAAAAACATAAACATATATTAGTTTCAAGACATGGAACATATTTTGTTTTAAGAAACTAAGTATAGTTTTCATAGCCCTTTCTACATGGTGATCTAATTCTCAGGAGGAACCACAGAAGCCTATTCTATTGTTCTATGAGCAGTTAAAAGCAATTATTAATCATTTTGATATTTATTAACCTTGATATCATTGCTTTACTAGAAATATGAGAGTCAATTACATTTAATCTCTATCATGCAGTACATTTTTACATTAGCCTGTAACCACGGCATCTGGCTCCAGTTACTAATATATCACTCTTCAATACTATTGTTTTGCATTTCTTACATTATTATTAAAATAAGCCTCAAATGAAAATCTCAAAATTTTTTTTTTTTAGTCACTTCTTCAGAAACCACACCAACTACTTTCGGAATTTTCTATGAGACAGATGTTTTTTTGTGAGGTGTTGAGGAGTTGAGTGACCGTTTTTAAATACAAGTCCTGTATTTGCCATTTAAGAGGACAAAAATATTCTCACAGACTTGATGGAATTTTTTCACTTTTATGTTATTCATGTTCATATAACTAGTTGTAAACGTGTTTATAGTTCCTAAATGGCTATAAGATCAAAGTAAATTTGTGAGTTAATAAAAATTACGAAGCCAGTGACATCCAAATTAAGGGTTTAATGGTAGATGATTTTGTCTTTTGGGGAAAGTGCCGAGCTCCAAGAACAAGTCCATGGATGCTTGGTAGTAACAGCAGGAGCACAGGGGTAACACTGGATAGATGGAGGGATCTTAGGAAGTCCAGTGGCAGGGCCTGGTTCAGCTACTTCATCATGGCAGATTTATCAGAGAAAAGCTGAAATTCTCATTCTGTTTGTCTCCTGTGTCTCTTTCAGCTCTTTCTGAATTTGGTAGTGGGGAGGATGGTTCTAGTAGTCACTTCCAAACTCTTAGTAGTTCCTCTTTTTATGCTGAAAACATGTTTATGGTCTCCATTTGCCTGTAGGAGTTCTCTATACCCACATTACTTCCTCTTTAGTTCACTGAATATGTCTGTACTGGAAAGTTTCATGAGAGCAGGAAGTGAGAAGAAGATGGCCAAGAGTGTATCCTCAACACCCTTGCACAGTGCCTGCCACATAGCAGGTGGTCAATAAATCTTTGATGAATGACAAGTATTAAGCACACATTTATTTATGATAATTAACATTCCCCATTCTTTGGCTCTCACTACCTTTCCAGGTGCCTCTCCTCATCTATTTTTCTCTCAAGATGCAATTGAAGGTATGAAGTTTTTTGAGTTTTAAAATATTATTCAAATAATGCTTCATTTATACGTTTTTAAAAAAAAAGTCATGGAGTTCTGGATGTTCTAGAGCTGTCAGATAACTGCATGTCTTTGATTATGTGATGTGATAATATTTTTCTCAGGCTGAGCAATGTTCATTCCATTGCAACAATAAGTGTAAAAATGTTCCCCGTGGACCTCCACAATTCTTTGAAGGATAATACATTTGAAAATCCTTACTGATGATACACTGTTTTTCTTTTTGTACTCATGTGGACTATAAAATGAGACTTTCTAGTTAAATATGTTTCAAATTACTTAAAATAATTTTAAACTGGAGCTAAAGTAAATAGAATAGCACTGTTAAGGTCACCAGTATTATAATTTCACTTAAGTCAATCACTGAAGTTACAACTGTGAGGATATTTATACTTCGTATTTTTCTAATCATAAGATCTGAGCTATGCTACCTGCACACACTTTAAAATTAGAAACATATACAATATAGCTATTGTGTGTGTGCATTGTGAACACATGTCTGAAAAATGGATATTTCTGTAAGCTATGTGTCTCCTTTTCTTGGCTCTTAATCTTTTTGATTTAAGTTTATTTCCATTTAAAGGTTTGCTGTATTACTTTGATCAGTTACATTTTGCTGAAATACTGAAACTTTCGTAATGGTTCGTTCAACATAACATAATATTTAAAGTTGGCTTTGTCTATGAAAACTGGCACGTATGATGACAATATCTATAATCATGTTAAAATAGAAGTCAGCTTTTAATACAGAGATCGTGTAGGCATGGACTTTATATGTGGAAAAATAAATATTTTTTGCACATTTTACCTCTCCCTGGATTATAGCTTAATGATAACTGGTCTCAACACATCTGGACCTTTCCATTGTTCTTATAGAATGGTCTTTGTTGGCATTCTGACTTGTCACTTTTGTATTTTGCCAGAAGAGATTATTTCTTTCCTTCCTGGCAGAGTGACTCCTCTTGAGTGTATCTTTACCAGATTTAAGAAATTTTCTTTTTCAGACCTAATATCTTAATTGGACATTTGAAGAATGGCAACTTAGAGTTGTTTTGTATCTCTTCACATCAGTTAATGCTCCCATCTGATGGCTATTCTGGAGGAGAAAAAGATCCGGACCTGCCCCATGCCCAAGCACATAAACAATAATTTGCAGTAGCCATTTAAAACTCTTCTAACGTCCCAGCCATTTTAGTTATAGAGATTTTGTCCAGAGAAACGGCACCATACAGTATTTATAAAATACTGAATAGAAGGTGGGTTATTTTTCCTGTATTGACTCCCTCTTTCCTTCTGTGTTCCATTGTGACAACAAGTACTTCTAAATGACCCTTCCTCTCTACCTTTCAATCATACAGACAAAAATCTTCTTTCTAGAGGCTAAGGCTTTTGTCCTCAGGGTAGGACCCCTGGGGCAGATGGTAGGACAGGTGATGGATCCACAAACAAATTGGGAAGCTTTGGGGACTTTGTACTATTTTGTGGGAATGGTCAATACCAGCAACCAAGCTTTTCCACATTATTAGTCTTTGAATTTATCTTTCTCTGCCTTGTAGGAAAGTCAGATGCAGAGAAAGAAACCCGAAAAGCAAAGAACAAGAAAAACTTAAAATCGCCTGGACAAAATGGGAAGAAAATATTTAAAAAAATTTTTTTTTAACGTTTTATTTATTTTTGAGACCGGGAGAGACAGAGCATGAACAGGGGAGGGTCAGAGAGAGGGAGACACAGAATGTGAAACAGGCTCCAGGCTCTGAGCTGTCAGCACAGAGCCCGACACGGGGGCTCAAACTCACGGACCGCGAGATCATGACCTGAGCCGAAGTTGGCAGCTTAACCGACTAGCCACCCAGGTGCCCCGGGAAGAACATATTTTTGTCATTGGGCTGATAATATTTCAGACTTTGACTATGCCTAAAAGATCACCCATTCTGACCCTTCTTTCAGTACTTGAATTCCATTATTCTCTCCCTACCCCATTGTTCCTTAGTCTCCATCACTCCAGGTGTATGGCCAGTAGTTTTAGATTTTCAACCAATTGATGCAGCTGAAGGGACAGGGAGAACATTGTGAAGTTAGAAGACTTGAAATCTTGTCCTCACAGAGCAGAGAACGTTCAGGTGAGCCAAAAGGGAGATCTGTGGTCTAGTGCCAGCCACAACACTGCCGTTTCCAGTTGAATGGATCAGTCAGAGCAAAGGGCTTCATTTCTCCAAACCTGTTTGCAAACCAGGAAGCGTGTGGCAATATTATCATTGAGAAAGAGTTCATAGAATGTTCATTTATGAAACATGATATGTGGACGTTTTTGATAATTTTTTGATAATATTTACAATTACAATCTCACAAACATGAGATCACGACCTGAGCTGAAATCAAGAATCAGATGTAAGTGACCGAACCACCCAGGTGCCCCACTGTGGCTTTCTTTTTAACACTAGGAGGGGAGCGGCATAGTTTTGATGATTCACAGAGTATCAGTGGAGTGGTGGTTGGAGATCAACTATTATCTTACTTGTAATCTATTCTTCAAAGACCCACAAGAATGCAGAACTTACCCATGCCACAGAGCTAGTTAGTGTTAGGTGCAGGATGAGAATTCATGTCTCTTTATGGCTGGGTCCTAAGTCTTTTCAGTGGTACCAGAGGTGACAGGTAGCATAGTATACTATTAGGTTTTTCACTACTTGACCTCATGGAGATCACTATGAATCCATCTTTTCCCTGAGCCGGCACACGCTCTGCAAGTATGATCAGTATTGCCGCCCAGCTACAGCCAGTTGAGCTAGCAGGTAACCCCTGTGCTGAACTACAGAATTCCTGTGGATCGTGGTCTTAGTGGTGATGTGCTGCCAGCAGCTATGCTTTCTTACAGTAGCTCAGTCTACATGTGTCCAATTCAGGGTCTCTAGAGATAACTTTTAGTGGGAAATCCTACAGTTAGCTCAGCAACCACAGAAGAATGTATTTCCTGGCCACCCACAATATGTGGGAGCCCTAAAATTGACACAGGCATTTGGACAAAGATTTGCAGCTATCAGCACGGTCAACATGGCCTCCATTCCATCCTGGGTTCTCCCAGAACTGTTCTAGAGCCTGAGAATCTGGCCTGTTGGGCACTAACCCAGTCATGGAGTTGAGACATCATTATGAAGGGTAGTAGTAGATGGAGGACATCATGAATCATGCCAAAGGATTGACTGCACAAAGGAGTCTTTTAAGGGGGAAACTTGACTAAAGAGATTGTGGTTTATCATGGAAATCTTGAGTGTAGGGCTAAGAAGCCTCACCCTATTTCCCCACAAAGCATTTTCAGGGCTTCCCTCTTATCTGCTGTCAGTCTGATGCCAAACCCCCTCTTGGGCTTCTGGGGACACCAAGTGGGGAGCAGATGGAGATTCCAAAGCTAGTACTTCACTTCCCTCCACACCCAGTCCCTCATCTGTCTGGAAGCTACACAATGACTTCAAAGGCAAGCCCCACCTACCAATATATTCAGTTTGGTATTAGACTCATTTCCTCTGTCAAATGGGGACTTAAGAATTCCTCATCAAAGTATACATTGCTCAGAAATGATCAAAACATTCTATCTCTTTAAAACCATTCAACTTATGGGACCGCTTCCAGTCCCTGTTACTCCCTTATTAAAATTTTAATCAAGTATAATTTGCATACAGTAAAATGCACAGACCTCGAGAACAAAGTTTGAATTTTGAGAAATGTGTCCATATGACAGATATGTCTCTTTACTCCTCACTAGAGATAAGCACTTTTCTGATTCCTATCACTATAAATCCATTTTGTTTTAGATGATCATATAAATGGAACCATACAGTATGTGTACTTCTGTGTCAGAATATTTTGTTCAGTGTAGTGTTTTTGAGATTTATTTAAAAAAAAAAGTCTTTCTACATTTTATAGTGCATTGCTTTTATTGTTTTAAATACATTTATTTTTCTGCATATCTGATCTGTTAAGACTTGTCAGTGAATTTTTCATTCCAGATACCTTTTTTTTGGCTTTGAATTCCTGTCTGATTTTCTTTTATGCTTTTCATTTACTTGCTGAGATTTTCCTTCTCACTCATGTCTATCTTTTGGTTTTTATCTTTGAATATACTTATCATAGTACTTAAAATTTCCTGTCAATTCCAATTTCTGTGTTAAAGCAGGATTTTTCCCTTCCAAATTATGACAAATTTCCTGCCTTTTTGGTGCAATATCTAAGCAATTTTTCTTATTGCATGGGTAATGTTGTAATTGCTACATTACTGGGTGTCTGGCCTTTTCTTTCAGAGATTTTGTGTGTACCCTTAGCAGGATAAGACTGATTTGTTGGCAAATTAATTACATGCCAAGATAAATTTTCAGGCTTTATTGGGGTAGGTCTATAGTATTCCTTTTTCTAATGAGACCAGAATAGACTTCATCTTAAAGTGCAACCTTTCTGGAATCCAACTGAACACCTGGGGGTATTCAGCAAAGTTTCTCCAAATCGTACTCTTGGACTCCAGTATTTTCTAGCATTGTGCAGCTTTCTGAAGATCTATTCAGCTCACCGTCCCTTCCACGTGTGTGTGTGTGTGTGTGTGTGTGTGTGTGTGTGTGTGTGTGTGTGTGTTGGGGGGGAGCATGCATGTGTCCCCATATACATATCAAAATAATAACTGCTTTATACATCTAAAATTTGGGTATTATTTTGATGTATAAATTATAGCTGTAAGGGTAATTCTCTGTTGATGAAAAAGTTATCCTACCACTTGGATTAGTTAGAGAGGAAAAAGCTTTTAATGAGTAAGGATTTTTATTACTGGAGTGTGACAGTACATTTGCCATTTCTAATAATATCCTTTCTCAAGTATGAGGATTTTGTTGCCACTCAAAAGTAGGCTTTAATGCTTGATAATGTAAAGGAAAGATAGGAAATGCTGTGTTTGATGTCATTTTCTCACCTCTCCCTTTAGCAGTGTGAAAATGGGAAGGTCCTATTACTTTTCCTCTTCTCTATTCCAAAGTACCCTATTTGGTAACTAAATAAGTTGTAATGAAGAATTAGGTTATGAGGTTGGCAATCACCTGTATCCAGCCCAATGCCTGGTCCACTGTACTCATAAATGCTAGGCATTTGGTTCTTCTGTACTATTTTGAATACAGTATTTTTACTTTTATTTGCTGTAATTATATTAATATCTAACATCTGAATGACAACTGTTTTACACCTATGAGATCATCAGATTAGACAAGGAAAATAGCTTGGAGAGCAGGTAGCCTTGGTTTCAATTCTGGCAAATCCACTTATTTACATGGCTTCAGGAAGATTAATTAACTTTCTGTTCCTCAGTCGCCTTGTATGGCCAATGAGGATGATAATGCTACATCGTAGAATTAAATAAGATGATATGCATACAGTGCTTAGCACGATGGGACATAGAAACATGCTACATAGTGATTAGAAGGTACTTATGTTAACAGGGAAAATGATCGTAATAATGTAATAGCTGCTAATATCATAAAGTTTGTCCCAAAGCCTGTCAAAAAAAAAAAAAAAAAGGGCCAGAGAACTTAGGTACGAGTGTAATGCCACTAAGTCAGATGCTATTTTCACTGAATTGTAAATTTCGTCTAAAATAATTTCAGAAAAATGATAAGTGAAATTCTTGTGGGTCTTCTGAAAAGATGACTCAGCCTCAGCAGGAGCTAGCCTCGATGACTGAGTAAGTCCCTTGCCAAGCTTTTAGACTCTTTTCTTCTGTACAGTGTGTGTGGTCTCTCTGGCTGTGGGCAGGTTGAAGGAACTTCTTTGAGCTGATGCCAGGTAGACTTGAATGGACACATCGGTCTCACTGGATGACAGCGCTTACTAACACTTTCTCCAATTTCCTAAAGAGTGAACTGTTATGTGCCCAATTATTCTCGTAATGGTGCTCAAACTCCTACTTTGCTAGTTTGTGGAAAATGTAAGTTTAGACAAAGGATCCCAGATGAAGATTTGCAAAGGCTTTCCTTCTGGGTTTCATTGCGATCAGAAATATTAGGGGGTCTTTCCTTCAGGGAATTCCGATGCCTCCAGACTGTGTCATCTTTATTTCTCATGGTAATTATCACAAAGTCAGATCTTTTCATCCATTGAGATGTTACTCTTCCTGGCTTGCCCCATTATGCTAGAGTCATTGCCTGGGTTTGGTTTTTGAGGACAAGAGGACAGTACGCTTTCTGTGATGTCCATGCTGAATGCTGGGCACTACTGGGGTCAGCTTCAGCTGGAGCCTCACCGCTCCCTTCCTTCACAGCTGCCAAACATTTTTGGGTCTGATTTGCAGGGGTAGATGACGTTTTAGAAACTCTTTGCATTTCTCCCCTTTCCCCATTTATTTACTGGAGTCTTTTTTTCCCCTTAAGTTTATTCTGAGCCTGTGAGCAGGGGAAAGGCAGAGAGAGGGAGAGATGGAGAATCCCAAGCAGGCCCTGCATTGCTAGCACAGGGACAGAAATGAGGCTTGAACCCACAAACTGTGAGACCATGACCTGAGTTGAAGTCAAGAGCCAGATGCTTAATGGACTGAGCCACCCAGGTGCCCTTGGAGTATTTTTTTTTTTAGTTAAAAAAAAAAAGAACCCTCTATTTTTATTCTTCCCACTGCCCTTGCTCATGGACTTAATCTGCCCAGTTGCTCTCCAATATTCCACAGTGGCAAACATAACTGAATAGCCACCGTTCATTGGTGGTCATCAGGTAGAAAGGTAGAGGTAATTGAAGACAGTTTTGTTCCCTGATTACCTCTTCCCCAGCACATACTCCTCCCTCTTCTAGGCCAGTTGTTAGCATTGTCAGTAAAGCTAAAACTGTCTTGATATCACATGTTAGATACTCATTTGTATTCACTTTTGAGGAATAGTAATTTTTGTGATTTTTTTCCCCTGTCCTCAGTGATACAAAATTTTCCTGTCTGTGAGCATTTATTCTTTTAAATTAATTTATTTTTTTGTCTTTGAGCATTTAATGAAGCTAAATATCAAAGTCAGTCATTTTAAAGCCAAAAGGATCAATAGTTCTGTGGAAAAATTCAGCGTATCCTGTAACTTCTAAAAAACAGCTTCACAAGTAACTGTAATATACTGGTGACATATTAATAGCTTTCAAATGGTGTAGTTGATCTTGAAATAAAAGCTTGCCAATGCTATTAAAATCACAGGCAACTGGTAGGTTTTTCTGTTATTAAAACAATATCAGTGGCATGCAGGGGACCCCAACTTTGCTCAAGATGTATCTAAATCTTTAATCCTGAAATAGTCGCTGAGTTTATGCTGCTTTGTCTTCATTTGCTGATGTTTGTGGAGAGGGATTCTTAGATTACTGTTGTGATTTGATGGTCAGTACACATTAATTTTTCCTGATCCACCTCTCCCCTGTATCATGTAAAGCTCTCATTTATTTGTAAAATAAGGAGAGTTCTTTATCACTAGGTGATCATACCTTTTATTTTCCAAATTGGGATCTTTCTGAGAATGAAAGGGGCACACTTAATAATTTCCAGACAAGTGTAAGTTGAGACAAGTGGGCAATGTAGGATAGTTGTCCCACTTAAACGCAATAATTTATAATTTTCATGCTGGATTTGTATCTGGTAACTAAAGTATAGGTTATACAGTAAGATTTTTTGTCTTAATGCAAATGCACAAACCTGTAAATGCATGATTTGTGCTATGTTTTGCATGTTACAACTTTGCTCTATCTTACGATTTTCATGGGAAGTCACGAAGAAAGTGGATGGAAGTGTTTATAATCTCTAACCAACCTCCCACCCCCAAGTATCTGGGCCGCCATTTACTTATGCATGTATTTAGAGTCTGAAGATATAATAGTCACTCTGTGGATCTTGATCAAAAGCCACTTCCTGAGATGGAGAATCACATGCAGTAATTTCATTATGGAGTGCTTGTAGGCTCAACCTGTGTAGGAAAGTGAAGAAAACATCAGGCAAAGACATTGAACTGTGATAGAGTTGCAAAGCTAAAGAACCACCCATGTTCCAGAGCTCCCTAAAGGATCAGCTGAGGCTAAGTTGTCCTGAACTGAGGCAAGGGGCCTGGACCTTTGAATTTATCATTAGTCAATTATTGCCTATGGGCTACCCCTGGGATTGTGGTATGATGTTTAATGAGACAAATCTGTGGTCCCTCGGTCAATTTCTAAAGGTGGATTCCGCCGTGTACTGTCCATAGCCAATAACAGCTAGCAGTGGGGGTATGAGTGTCTCTGTCTTGAATTGGGGATCTGGAAAGTGCACACTAGTGTCCACAACTGAAACTCCATTTGTGTTTGGATCATCTTGATTCAAACACCAAAACAGGCTAACTTCACTAGTAATTAAGCACATAAAAACAGACTTGCTATTATAGGTAAATAGCTAAACAAAAACTTTTTTTTTTTAAGTGTTTGAGAGAGTGCGAAAGTGTGTGCAGGGGAGGGGCAGAGAGACCTGGAGACACAGAATCTGAAGCAGGCTCCAGGCTTTAAGCTGTCAGCACAGAGCCCTACATGGGGCTCAAACTAACAAATGGCGAGATCATGACCTGAGTTGAAGTCAGATGCTTAACCGACTGAGCCACCCAGGTGCCCAGCTAAAGAGAAACTTCTTAAATGTGAGAACAGGAAACAAAGGAAAGGCTAGCTTCTATTCAGTTAACTAGAATGAACTATGAAACTTGCAGGGACCACTTCAGAAATGATGCCAGGTATTTCAGAATCTGGCTACTCTTGCTTGGTAAAGTTCATAAGTAGAGTTTATCTGATCAATTTTGTGGTGAGAATGGGTCAGATTTTCTAAACCACTGCTGAGAAGGTGAATAGGACCTAGTGTTTCCAACTTTGACCTAGTTTTCCCAGGATGATCCTGGTGTTCGTGGTGAGAGTCCTGAATTCCAGGAAACTCCCTAGTTATGCATCAGTCAGATGGTTGGCCATCAATGCATAGCAAGCAAATCTGGGGATAATTAATTGCCAAAAGGGAAGCTTGATTCTATGGATTTTGTCTGGGGCTAAGTAGGTAGATAGAAGGAAAGAATGATTATTTCCAGCTTGTACAAACCAAAACATCTCCTTCAGTCATAAGTAGAGACCTGAAGGTAGAACTTGAACCGTGTCTGACCCTAAGTGGGTCATAGTTAAAAATGAAATGTTAAATTGCAGAATATTACTTTTTTTCTTTTTTTAAAAATGTCTGTCTAAAAGTGATTGTAAAGGTTATTAAACTCATTTTGGAAAAGTAACTGGCAGGTTTTTTTTTAAAGGTTATTTGGGAAGAGCAGAGAATTACAATCCATGGGAAGCAAGCTATGGCAAAACCATAGGTAAATCCAGAAAATAAAGGAGAGGAATGCTCCTTTGTAGAGGAAAGTGTGGGTTGGGAGGGGTTGTTATTAACAAAAAGTCCAATGGAGTAAACTGGCAGTTTAAAGTACATTGGCCTCTCAGTGGTTGAGCTATGGCTATCCCTTGTTGGCTGGGCTGTTGCTGGGGAAGGAGGAAATCTTTCCTCCTGCTAGGGTAACAAAATAGTATCTAACTACAAAGTCTATCTCTTCCTGTTGGATATGTGATTGACTGAGTGGTAGGGCATGAGAACTGTCCCTCATGGCTTCTTGACTCCATTTTAGTGAGGTTTCCCTTTATTAACTTTCACAAGGTGTAGAAGACTGGAAACTTGGAGAAAACAGAAATTGTGCTAATGATACATTGAGCTAAGGAGGGCTGTGTTAACTCTCACCAAAACCATCTCACAGGGAAATTCATCTTCCAAAAAAGATTGAACAGAGTTTCACACTTAAGGCATGTGAATGCTGGAAATTTGGGTGGATTTTCTATTTCAAGGTGACTTGGTCTATCATGTAGTAATTCTGGATTTGTTGAGATAACTACAGCAGATGGGACAAAGTGGGCAGCACAGAACTGTTAAATTTCATCAGGAGGCAAGGATAGGGGTAAACATAGGCTGGATCATATGGATTTCTACAGGTGAAATGCAGAGGCAGAGACTGCAGTTTCCTTAGGCTAGAGCCTTGTAAGGATATTGAGGACCTCTTTGCAGGTTGTCCATGTCATTCCTTCTGTCATGAATAAACCAAGAGGCAATGGGAAGGCAGAGCTAAAACTGGCCACGTGAACTATCTTAGACATTGCCATCTGCAGTAGCTTAAGCTGTCTTGTGAGTTGGATGAAAGTGTATCTCTTTGGGTGGCCACCAAGAGTTTGATCCGTGAAATCAGCTTTGCTTTGTGAGGTTTGAGACCTTGTTTCTCTCTAATGTGAAAAACAATTTGTGGCGCTGTACTTCTTGAAACATTTTAGACTATGAACGTAACATGTATTACAATTGGAGATTCTTCTTTAATTTGGAAAACACTCAAAGTCAACAGCCGTCAAAGGCATGGTAAATAGTTCAAAGTAGCACATCCAAATGTAAGATATACAATGTAAACAGTTCTACAATTCAGCCTTATGAACTAATACTATAATATTCCAAATGTCTATGGTGGAGCAAGATGCTTAATGAAGCTGGTTTACTAGCTGGTCCATTGGGGGAAAATCATTCTAAAAACCCTGGAGCTAGGTTATTCTCATTGAGTATAAGTAGCTGTCACCCTTCTAAGAAATAATAGCTTGTGGCTTGCTGCTGGGTCCTAGTATAGAATAGTAAGTTGATGAGATATCAAGTAACCATGTAAATGGAGCCCTCCTCATTTATTCATTCAATGTGATACTTGTGTGTCAGGCACTATTCTAATTACTTAGAATAGGTCATGGAAAACAGATAAAGGGAATGACAAGTTTATTACATGGGATACCTTCTATGATGGAGGGGACAGTGATTTATCATTTCTGGAATAGTCATTCATATATACATTTCCATTTATTTCTGCCTATTACCTTTTGCCAAATCTAACAATAGGCTTACTGAAAAATACAGGGTCATATTAATAAATAATGCTGTTTTCATAATAGGAAACACATTGTGATGAAAAAGTAGTAAGATAGTAAGCTAATGCTTCTGTGATTCTTTGGTTTCTCAATCACCCAGAAACTACTGGCTTTAAAAATGGCAGAATGACATAATATTTTGTTTTCCTCTTCTGAAAGTTTAGACTATATTGCTTTATAAGTTTAAGCACCCAAGGGACATAGAAAAATTCAGTGCTCACCGTGAAGTGGAAGCTCAAACATCCATCTTGACATTTTGAACTTCTTATGCAACTGGTAAATGAAGGATAAAAAGTGGGTGGGTTATGGGATTAGCTGAAGTTATTAATCTTTATCCTCAAGTAGAAATAGTGTAGCTTCTTATGCAACTGGTAAAAAGCAGGATGGGATAAAAATGAAAAATTTAGGGATTCATTAGATCTCCTAATTTTGACAGGTTCATTCATAAATTTATAAATGATTAAATCTATGTTCACCAGCAGAATAATCCAGAGGATTAATTCTCAAGGAATCAAATTAGGTAAAGAGTCATGTCCATCTGAGATGCTGGCTGGAGCAAAATTTGGGATATGATTTGAGTAGTAAGGGAAGGAATTCAATACTGATTGTGTACTGTCAGTACTTTTCTTGAATTAAACACTTCCTATATTCTAAGATATTTGTTTTTTATTCATAATTATGGAATTGTAGACTTATATGAATGTTTATAATCTCATAACTCATTCTATTTTATTTTTAAAATGTCTATTTTGAGATGGAGTGTGTGAGCAGGGGATGGGCAGAAGAGAGAGGGTGAGAGAGAATCCCAAGCAGGCTCCGTGGTCAGGTTAGAGTCTGATGTGTGGCTTGATCTAATGACCATGAGATCACAACCTGAGCTGAGACAAGAGTCAGACGCTCAAGTGACTGAGTCATCCAGGCACCTCAAGTCATTCCATTTGAGAGATGGGAGGATGCTTAAAGGTCATTGGGTATGATGGATTTTAAGTAGGGATTTGAAGCATAATAACCATTGTGCTTCTTCAAAATGTGTATGCCTGGGTCCCATGTAAGTTACTGAATCAGCATTTTTAAAGGCCAGGAGTGTTTGTATTTTTTCTATTTTTGGAGTCTATGCTAGATTCATAGCTAGAAAACTTTTTGGTTTCTTCCTTTGGTGGGTGATTAAATTTATTAGGAATATAATTTGTTGTTTAAAAATACCTGTGAGAAAAGGGATCTTATTTGATGTTGGCCAACCTAAGGAAATCACACCCCCCACCACCCCTTCCTTACCTCCCCCACCCCCAACTTTCATATAAATAGGGAGGGAGCATGGTCAAGTGACCTATACTGAGACGTGAAATGAGTTGGAAATGAACAGATGTGAAATGAGTTGGAAATGAACTGGATTTTTAAAAATATTTATCTATCTATCTATCTATCTATCTATCTATCTATCTATTTTATGAGAGAGACAGAACATGAGTGGGAGAGGGGCAGAGAGAAAGGGAGACACAGAATCTGAAGCAGGATCCAGGCTCTGAGCAGTCAGCACAGAGCCCGATGCAGGGCTTGAACCCATGAACCCGGAGTTCATGACCTGAGCCGAAGTGCTCACATGCTCAACAGACTGAGCCACCCAGGCATCCCAGAAATGAACTGGATTTTTAACTGGAAGCTGGTATGCATGAAGAATCTTTCTGTCAATGGTGATCATTTTCTAAGGGAAACAGCTACATCAGTGTCAATGGTGGCATTTATTTCTCTTCTATTTTATTTAAAACTTCTGTATTTCCTAAACAGCATAGGACATTGTATGGTACATAGTAAAGGCTCAGTAAGTGGCCATTAAATTACAACTTCATTATAACTCATAATTTAGAGCAGGAAGATCAACTGGAGGTTGATTTATTCACTGATTTTTAACTCAGATCCCATTGTAGGCCTCCTGAATAAAAATCTCTGTAGAAAAGCTTTATTTATCAGGATCTGGCTAAGAAAATAGAATATACTTTAAATGTTTCAAATAGAAGAAACTTAATGAAGTAATATGTGAAAAATAGGACAAAACAAGGCACCCAGAGATGAATTAGTAAGAGCAGGACAAATAGGAGGTGGTATAGCAGTGCCCAGAGGCTAGGACTGTCCAGGCAGCTAGAACCTCAGTGGAGATTTTACTGTGGAAGCTGACATCAAAGAATTAGAGGCTGTCCAGCAGGAGCTGGAGCCAGAGACAACACAGCTATTTGCAAGGATATTATCCAGAGATGCTCATGAGATGTAGGCAGACTGGTTTTCCATGTTGATTTGTCTCCTTAGGGTGGGTCCTGACGTCTGAACTTTGAATTAAGCATTAGGATGCCAATTTAGAAGCAATAAAGCTGCAAGGATGGGTGTTCCTATTATGGCTTCTCCCATCTTACCAATCTCTTACCAGTGTTTTCCACTGGCCAGACCTCCAACGAGAGGCTAGCTGGCAAGGGAACCTAGGGATGAAAGGGTCTCAGCCTGCAGTGGGCAACCCCGATCATTTTTCTATGTACATCCAGGTTATACAGGTGATTTTCATGTTCACTGCTTGTTAAAAGCCCCCAGAAGCAATCCCTAATCTATAGATGGGGAAGTTACTTATTTAGAACTTCCAACAGCCACTCATAGATGGATGTGCTGCGGATCTTCCAAAGTCATCTGTGTCTTTGGTAAGTGAGGATGGGTGGCTAGCAGCACCAAATGAGACAGGCTTAGAGGGACAGGCTTAGTGATATGGCTGGTCTTTACAGTCTAAGCCTATCATAGTGCTGAAGTATTTTGTTATAAAATAATATTTTTAATTATGTTTACATAAGGCAGATTAAATTTGGATATTTTAAACCAAAGTTTTTCTTTGTTCCTGTTACTATCTCCTTTTCTGATCTTGTGGTCACCTAACTTCTTTACACATGTATGTAGGCTGGTGATAAATGAAACAAAATAGGAAGGACGTGGTGCAGAGTATGGAAATGATATTGGCATTGATTTGGCCTTTAAAGTATTCCAAAAATACCATGTGCAAAGTAGCACAAACAACCTGGACTTCACTGAGGTAGTGATATTTTTTCAAGAGTTTATAATTGGTGGATGCTGCAGGCTTAGAGTATATGTACATATAATATTCAAAATCAGATGAGATGAAATATTCTAGACTAAAAGGCAACCAAGAGCAGGTTACCATAAAGTCCGACTTGCCAGGGAGGGGTTTGCTAAGAGTATTTATAGGTTATTGAGACACAGACTCTGACTTTCAGAGAAAAAATATATTCTTAGCAGGGAAATGAAGGGCTAAACAGGAAGTATGGCAGAAGACAAGTCAAGAAGGAAAGAATAGGGATATAGAGAAGGCTATGGTTCAGTGGGTGTGCAAGAATACAGGGCTTCTCCAAGCTCAACACATATAAGCTAATGGTAGCATTATACAATTGACACCCACAAGTTGGATGTTCCTAAAAGGGTCCTGCCCTGATTGAGATGGGGTTAAGACCAGGATAGGGTTGGGGCCTGTGGGTTAAAGATGGAGCTAATCTCTGCTAGGTGATGTCCTATTCCTGGCTATTATCTATCAAGTGGACTTGAGATATAATCTGATCCAGTTTGTCATTGCGCCAGATGATTAGATCAGTCATTAGTCGTCCTTGATGATTATCATAGTTAATGGAAACCTCTAAACAAAGCTATCACTTTTTTATTGTGCTTACTTTTTAAATTACAAAAATCATGCCAATTAATAATTTTGAGACAATATCAAACTGTTTAATGTAAGAGGATGAAAATCTACCATTTCCTGTCTTCAGTTACACTCTCCATTGGTTAAAAAAAAAAAGTTAACTACCTGGGGGACTATAACATTCTGAATGAGGAGGAATTGCTTGGTAAGCCTCCTATTGTCAAGGGTTATATATTCTTTTTCCCTAAGGAAGTAGTCATTCTAACCTCAGACTCTGATATCTTGAAAAGTTTGGGTCTCAGATTTTGACAGGTAACCTTTATTTGAATGGGTTAAATAAGGGATGTGTTATTTAGGGAAAAATGTAGGCAGTTATTGTGATGTTTCTTCCTTACAGGATGCCAAACATCTGGATATTTGAAGAACTGGGGAAATGAATTTTACCTTAATAACTTTAACAGGAATTTCTCTTCAGCAGAATTCTTATTTTAGAGTTCCAATGAATCTAAATACCTTAGTCTTTCAACCATTGCAATAATTGGGTAAAGGGACTGCATAGGAAAAAAGAAATCTTGAGATGGAAAAAAAGGAGTGAGTTTTTAAAACCTATAGATGATGGATGTCAAATAGACGGAATCCCTGAAGGTTAACTATATTTTCAGTATTTTCCTAAATAGTTGCACAACATACAGATCTTGCTGCAGACCTGCCTGGAGGGCAGATGGTTAAATTGTCTCATCAGCTCTCAAGGGCCCCTTTGTGGTTGCTAGTCCCATCAATTTTCTCCCATTTCATCAGATGTACAAAGGAGGAGAATCCTGCTTTGCTTCCCCCATCAGGTGCAAGCATCATTTTTGGCCAAACGGTTCTTGACGTTGAGGTGCCTGAGTCACAAAGTAATTGGTCACTTGAGTTTTAAGTTTTTATTTTTAAAACAAGGGAAATAAATGTCCATGCCATCATCATACATTTGGCAGATGCTTATGATCTGTTTTTTTTCCAGCCCCCTTCCACCTCTTGTTTCCTAAGATTTTCAAATGAAAACATTTCAGCTTTAGTTTGTGAGAGTGGCAGGTGAATCTTGATTATTCAGTGAGGTTGTTAAGGCTGCATTCAGCTGCCTTACTTGTGGTGGCCATGGACATGAGGCAGGTTAGGACATCCATTGACTCTCATCCTGGAACTAGCAACCACATTCACCAGAACAAGGTGAAGTGTTCTCTCAGGAAGGTGGGAATTCAGGGCTTGGATGGAAGAATATTTAAGTAATGGATAGCTCTCTGGGACTGAGACCAGTTGTGTGGATCAGTAGAATCCTGCAGAAGAGGAAGGAGACCACTGTTGCTTTTTGGGGTGTGTTTGGGAGGAACAAGATGGTTGTAGCACCAAGTAAATACTAGTAAATATTCTTTAGTATTGAATTAACTGTGGGTGAAGATATGGTAACTTGATGGTGGAAATGACCTGGGGATGTTTTGAGCTTTTGTTCTTCCTGGGCTTCTGACAGAGCTACCGGGGTTCCCATGGATCTGTGCATTGAGACACTCATGTTGGCAAACACTAAACACATTTTTAAATTTCTTGGGACTAGTTTTCCCAGGATTCCTGACAAAGGAAGGTCCTTGGTACTTTGGAGATGAAAGAACTCCAGGCAATCCCTGATTTTGCCATCTAACCATAACATTGATGGCAAGACACCCTGCATGTATGTACCTACATGCACACACATACACAACATGCACATTAGCAGAATGTATTTCACACATTTCTCTAATTTTTTTTAATGTTTTTTTTGAGAAAGAGACAGAGCATGAGTGGGGGAGGGGCAGAAAGAGGAGGAGACACAGAATCTGAAGCAGGCTCCAGGCTCCAAGCTGTCAGCACAGAGCCCATCGTGAGAATCAAGTCACCAGCCATGAGATCTGACCTGAGCCAAAGTCGGACATTTAACTGACTGAGCCACCCAGGTGCCCTGTACATTTCTCTATTTTATCATTTCTTTTGGATTCTTCCATAATCCTAAAAATTATAATACTTAAAGGTATAATCTTATGAGACAGAACAGGTACATATCTTGAGTCTACTTCATACTAGTGGTGTAAACTTGGAGACGTTTCTTTAGTTGCAAAATGTGCAAGTAAGCAAATTATTGTATACATTACACAATGGGTTTAAATGCTATAGTACAGTACCTGACATACAGTAATGGCTTTGTACATACATAGGGTAACCATGAGATCTTTCTTCATCATTTTATATTTTATATATTATTTCGTATTTCTTAGTAATTTGATGAATGTAGATCTTGTTTGCACAAGTAGGTTAAACTACCAAGTTGGGAAGGGAAGATGCCTTCTATGTTTTTGCTGTTTCACGTAATACAAGGTTAGGCGTGTGATAAATTCTCGGTAAATCTCCACTGGTTTGATAATAGACATGCATATACTGCCCATGTTTCCCCCCCATCCCACCATAACCTCTAGTTTTTGAACATTGGTAGAGAACGTTTGGGTGTCAGGGCACATAAATGAGTTATCTGTAATCAGAATTGCGAGAATGTGCTAGATGGTAAGTGGTGTTGCCACAGCCAAAATGTACGAGCATTGGCTTTAAATGTGAATGAGGTTTCTATCGGTTTGGTGCCAACTCATCATTTTAGTTGTTTCTATTTTACAACGTATAACCTGGTCGGTCTTCCATTGTGTATCAAAGATGAGCATCTAAGGAACCAATATATTTAGGCCCTTTCATCTCTGGATTGCTCCTTAGGGAGTATGGGTCTTTGGACTTCCAGCTAACAGGGAATTAACAGAGGCTTAGATGACCCATTTATGATCAAGAAGGTATTTCCTTTAAAAGGGAAAGGCAAATGTTATTTTGAGGGGAATCGGTTACATTGGCTGAAACTATTTTGTAATAGGTGCACTATAAATGTGACGTGCTTTTTGGAAAACCTAAGGTCTTTGGATGATTATGTCACAAATGACCCATTTGCCACCATGATATGCTCCTGTTCCGGATTTGAGTGAGCAAATCTATTTTAGTTTCTAAACTCATCCCAGAATTTTCTCCTCCTGAGGAATTTATGTGACTATAGTTACATATACTTAAGTCTGTATAGAGACTATGTAATAAGATTTTACCCTTTTAGTTGGACATCAAAGAACATAAATCCATTTTTCAAATGCCAGTTCGATCATCAGAAATCCCTTTTATGCCAAACTATAACATAATGTAAACTTTCTTTCAATTGGCAGGACATGTTTCCCACAGAACTAGCATGAACTTCAGTGAATTTCTCTATTCCCTAAGCGACTCCAGAATTTTTTCACTTCCCAAAAAGCAGCTTCTATGTAATATTTTTATTTTAAGAAACTTACAATAATCCAGAAATAATTCAAAGATTTTGGATGGGAATTTGATCTTGAAAAAATTAAGATGGGAATTTACTCCTTATGTAGAAAAGAAGGAAACCTTACATTACATTGATAGAGAAGGTACCTGTATTTAGCTTAACTTCAAGTCATTATATTTGGGATTAGATTTTTGAGCCAGTTTGTAGGTGTAGGAGAGTCAGGGAAGACCTTCCACCCAGGGAAAGAACAGGTTTGGAGTCAGAGACAGATTAAACATAGAAACAGGCATAGAGAAATGGTCAGAAATAAACAAGTTAGCTACAGAGGCAGAATAAGGGATAATAGTATAGATATGGAGAGGGCAGGACTCCCCAGCAGCATCATGGTGGAAACCCACAGATTTTTTTGTGTCATAAATACACTCACAGGGTGTTGTGCTTGTATTACACATGAGGACATTGGAGATTAGAGAGGATAAAGGATTTGTTTATAACCAGAGATCTGGCCAGCAAAAAAGCTGGAGCTGGAGCCTAAGTAATCCAAATGTTCTATTCTTTCCACTGTTAGTGATAAGTTTAAAAGTCACATATTAGGGGCGCCTGGGTGGCTCAGTCGGTTGAGCATCCGACTTCGGCTCAGGTCATGATCTCACGGCTCCTGAGTTCGAGCCCCACGTCGGGCTCTGTGCTGGCAGCTCAGAGCCTGGAGACTGCTTCGCATACTGTGTCTCCCTCTCTCTCTGCTCCTCCCCAGCTCATGCTCTGTCTCTCTCTCCTTCAAAAATTAAAAAAAAAAAAAAAAATTAAAAAAATTTTAAAATTCTTAAAAAAATAAAAAAATAAAAGTCACACATTAAGCACTATCCTTGTAACCGCTATGACCAGATTTAACGTTCCTGAAATACATGTTGTAGATTTTAATAGTAACTGCAAAAGGTATGCCCTGGTTATCTTGTAATTAAAATTAAGTGATTGGTTTTGTGATAATTTCTTTTCCTTCATGACTTTTAATATGTGTTGACTGTGGAATGACCTAGAATCAGGTAAACCACACAGGTAATATTTTGTAGAGGTCTTTCACCAGAAGATCTGTTATTTCCTGAAACATCAAGTGCAGTTATTAGCATTTCCTCAGAGTTCTTCAGACTAGTAAACATTTCTTTGGGTAAAAGCCATTCATCATTTGCTGTGCCATCACTAAGGAAGTTACTGAACACTCAAACTGATTTGCACTTTCTCATTTAATCCTTCTTGACACCTACTGAGGGAAGTAGTATTATGATAACTGTTGTATAGACAGAGAACCTGAGTGTGAGAGAGCTTAAGTTACACAATGTTGCACATCCAGGAAGTATTGACATTTGAGGTTAATATGGATATGTGGGACTTCGAAGAGTTGGCAAGAAGCAGAATCCGAGACCCCCATGAAGAATATGTATAACAGAAGCAGCAAGAACGAATGCATATTAAGGCAGTATATTTTAGAGCTTTGTTGGCAAAACCAGTAGAGTCCATATAAATAAGTCCATTTGAGCATAAAAAAAAATCATGGGAGGGGGTTGATAATGGCTATCCCAAAAAAGAATTTTCCATTACCACTAAAAGGATTTGTATTGTCAAACTCACCAAAATGCATAGTTATGTGCCTTCTCAATTTCCTAATATAATGCCTCAAGTTTTCAATTTAACTTTGATATCCAAGTAGGACATGAATACAGATCTTGCTAAAATTCTCCTATGTGTTGAGTGTCAGTGTGAATATCCCAAGTTCCAACTTTTATCAGTTTTTACATGCATATGAAACTGATACTTATTGTCCCCTAATAGTCTCTCTTATGAAATAGATATCTTTTTTGAGTGCCAGTAATAATTTTCCAGTATGCAGAAGTAAAGAAAATACAAAATCCAAGAGCTTTTAATTCTAGCTGTGTACCTGCTTCTAGTTCTAAGTAACTCTGCGGCCTTGGGCAAGTTACCTGAGGTCTCCTAGTCCTCAGGAGGCTCGTTTTGATTATCTTTAAAAGGGAAATGCTAATTTGGTACCAGTTTTTCAAGAGGATGTTGAGAATTAATGCATGTATAAAAGTTGCGTAAACTGTGGTGTACAGCACCCCAAAATTATTTTCTAAAGTTTCTTCAGGATCCATTATGGCCACTCACTTATTTATCTGGTGCTGCTTTTATTCTACTGATAAGCTTTGGAACAAAAGTCATCAGAAAGGAAAAAGAGCTCTTCTGGAAACTGCTGAGTGCTAAGGACACCAGATAAACCCACCGACTGGAAGAGGTAGACATAACATCCTGTAATGCTAAATAACATAATCTCAAGCCTTGACCTTTGATGGGTGTTCACTAACATAGGTATTCAATAAATTGCAACAATACATCGATGAAAACACATACATTTAAAATCTATAGCGTTGTTAAACAGTGGAAATCAGGTTCCTGCCATAAGAAAAAAGGAAAAATGAATTACTGCAATAAAATTTTTGTCTCGGATACCTTTTCTTCAGCTTCCATTTTAAACAGATCTGTTCCATCTAATTCTCAGAAGCACTTCAATATGTATTTTGTAATTGTCATTAAAGATAGAGATTTTGAGTTGAGAATTTTGATAAGAATAAGCATGGGCAAGTTATGGAACATGATGAATGTCACTTGATGAACTGCTATGACTCTCCAACTAAAAATTGTTAGCTTTTTTAGTCTTAAAAGCATCCTTTAAAAAACCCTACCTGTCACATACAAGTTTTCAAAAATTTTAGATAAACTGTAAATTTAATGTTGGAGTATAACAATATTGTGGTTAGAAATGAGAAATCCAGACATCCTTTTCATTCTGGGTAGCAACCAATGGGTGTGAACACTTTATCAACTTGGGAGTCACATCAGTGAGAAACCAGATGGAAAACTACATGACTAACACATCTTGCCACATCCAGGGTCTCTGATACAGGCTAGATTTGAAAACCAAAAATAAGCATGATCATGTCTTATGGATGACCATACTCTGGCTTTTCTGGAGTGGTCTCAGGCATTTCTGAAGTGAACAGAACCCAAGTTGTTCTTTTGAGCCCAGGCTGATCATGGGCCTGCTTCATAACATGCCTGCGTGTACTCCACACAGCACAAAACAAATGATTGACACGTTTACTTCTAATGCTCATGTTCATGCTTTTGCCAAGTTCAGGAGGTATAAAGATTAGAGGTTGCTTTTTCTCTTTAAGGCATGGAAAATTTACAATCTATGAATTATTTCCTATTGACTGTGAGTTCTCTACAATATGGTTAAGTAAATTATAGTTCCTTCCCTTGAGATAATCAAAGAATTTGAGGAGTTAGCATATTGTTCATATTTTCAACGAGGTATAATTGACATAATGTTAGTTTCAGGTGTACAAGGTAGTGATTCGATATTTGTATATATTGCAAAATGATCAACATAATAAGTCCAGTTAACATCTGTCACCATATAGTTATAAAATTTGTTTCTTGTGATGAGAACTTTCAAGATCTATTTTCCTAGCTACTTTCAAATAAGCAATACAGCGTTATTAATTCTAGTCCCTGTACTGTACATTACATCCTCATGATTTATTTTATAGCTAGAAATTGGTACATTTTGACCCCCTTCATCCGTTTCACCCATCTCTTGCCTTAGGCAATCACCAGTCCGTTCCCTTTAACCACGAGCTCAGATTTTGCTTCTTAGATTCCACATGTAAGTGAGATCATATGGTACTTAATGTTTTTCTGTCTGACTTATTTCACTTAGCATAATGCCCTCAATATCCACCCATGTTTTCACAATGATACTCCATTGGGAATACGTACCATATTTTCTTTATCCATTTGTCCAGTGAACATTTAGGATAGTTCTATGTTTTGGTTACTGTGACTACTGCAATGAACATGAAAATACAGATACCTCTTTGAGATAATGGTTTTGTTCCCTTTGGATATATACATAAAGGTGGAATTACTGGGTCATGGTAGGTTTGTTTTAAATTTCTTGAACGTCCATACTGTTCTCCATGTGGCTGTACCAGTTTACATTCCTACCAACAGTGTACAGAAGTTCCTTTTTTCCCCCCACATCCTCACCAGTATTTGTTATTGTCTTTTTTTTTTAAATTCTAGTATAGTTAACATACACTGTTATGTGTTTCAGATGTACAGTATGATTCACTCAGTGCTCATGACATTATTCCCTATTTTACCCCCCCCCTCTGATGTTATTGCTTGTCTTTTTGATAATAGGCATAAAAACAAATGTGAGGTGATGTATTTTGATGTACATTTCCCTGATGATTAGGGATGTTGAGCACCTCTGTATATACCCATTGGCCATTTGTATCTCTTTAGAAAAAGTCTATGTAGGTCCTTTCTATTTTTAAAAATTGGGTTTTTGCTATTGTGTTGTATGATTTCATTGTGTATTTCTTTTTTAAAAAATTTTTTTAACATTCATTTTTGAGAGACAGAGAGACAGAGCATGAGTGGGGGAGGGGCAGAGAGAGGGAGACACAGAATCTGAAGCAGGCTCCAGGCTCTGAGCTGTCAGCACAGGGCCCAATGTGGGGCTCGAACTCACGAACTGTGAGATCATGACCTGAGCTGAAGTCAGATGCTCAACTGACTGAGCCACCCAGGCGCCCCTTCATTGTGTATTTCTGATAACGTTGTATCAGAAATGTGGTTTGCAAATATTTCCTCCCATTCCATACATTGTCGTTTCATTTCATTGACAGTTTCTTTGGCTATGAAAAAACTTTGTAGTTTGATATAGTACCACTTGACTATCTTTGCTTTTGTTGCCTTTGCTTTTGGTGTCAAATCCAAAAAAAAAAAAAAAAAAGGCCATTACCAAGGCCAATGTCAAGAAGCTTACTGTCCATATTTACTTTGAGGAGGTTTATGGTTTCATGTCTTTAATCCACTTTGAGTTGATTTTTGTGCATGATATAAAGGTCCAGTTTCATTCTTTTACAGGTGGATCCATTTTTCCAATACCACTTATTGAAGAGACTACCCTTTCACCATTGTATTTGCTCACCTGTTTTGTTGGATATTAATTGGCCATATATTTTTGATTTACTAGTTTAGTCATGGAGGATGTTATGGACTGAATTATGTCCCCCCACCCCCATTCACGTGTTGAAGCCCTAACCACCAGTGCCTCAGAATGGGACTATATTTGGAGATAGGACATTTAAAGAGATAATTAAGTTAAAATGAGGTCATTAGGGTGTGCCCTAATTGTGACTGATGTCCTTGCCTCAGGAGAAATAAACCTGGCAACACTTTGATCTTGGATATTTATTTTCTTACAGTTCTGGAAACTAAATTTCTGTTGTTTTAGCCATGTGGCCTGTGGTATTTTGTTATGGCAGCTCTGGCAAACTAATACAATGGAGGAGATTGCAATTTGCCTTCCCCTCTAGATAGGTCTTAACCACACAGGTTAAGGAATCTGTTAGTGTTGTGCCAGCTATCACTGAGTCTGTCACAGTTAGAAAGTCAGGCCTGGGAACAGTGTATCCACTGGGTCACTGAGTTTCCCATGAGCTAGACTTGAATCATAATTTCATTTATCAACTAGTCTCCATACTCTGCCATGCTAACAGGGGGCCATGGTGATACCTTGAAACTGGATTGTGATATCATTTTAGATATAGTGTCTAATAGTCTTGGAGAACTTGACATGATAATTTCCCAAGTATATACCCCTAAATCCTTAAGAGGAAAGTACTACTAAACTCACTGTTGACTGAGGGCACTATTAAGCATTTTAAACTCATTAAGGTGGTTTTATATTTCACATCATTGTTTTAAATGTGCTCTGGGAATCCATTTTCTCTTAATAACAACCTGGTATCTCTCATAAGAACCAGTCAGTTTTTACTATTTTCTTTCTGGTCTAGTGCCAGTTGAAACTCTGATCTATTTAAGTATCTTCAGGTCCTCATTAGTGTAGACTGGGCATCTGCTTGGTAGATCTGGAGGCTTGGGGAAGGCATTTACTGTGATGATTCACAACTACTGGCATATGGAATGAATGGCGTATATAGTCTGTTTCTGAGACCTTTTCTTTGTTCATGACAGGTACAGGGTGCTAGGTAAGGACAACCATGTTTTTTCCTATTAGCTGTTTGTTCAGTTTCTTGTTGGTCTACCTACAACTGATGAAACATTGATTCCCACTGAGTAAAAAAGGTATTTAGTGTTGGTGTTCTTCTGGGAAGAGAGTGTTTATATAAGTGTTAAGGAAGGACTCTATGCTGTGGTCTTCCCACTATATACTTGGATGGTGTGACTGAACTAACTCCTTTTAAGCCTGTTCTCCCATTAGCTCCTGCCAGAGCAATCCACCCTATTCCTTTCCTTCATTTGGTAAGCAGCCTTCTTGGTGAAGATATTAGCAAGATGACCCAACCCCAGGTACTTTCTGCAACACCCACTTGTCCCTCATGCTTTCTATAGGTAACACAGTCATGTAGGTTTCCCCCTTCATTCTTCCTGCTTTTATATCCCCGTCCTATTTTTCATATTTCTTCTGGTCATTGAGTCCCAGATGCAGATCACCAAGATCTAAGATGTCCAAATGGGAGACACTTCAGTCTTCTTTGTGGCATTCCCAATATTTAGTTTGGAGTGATTTTTCTGGAGCCCTTTGTTATCAAATAAGGAAACCATGCCTACTCCTCCCACCTCTGTCCCCATCCCCCATGTGAGGAGGGTATCACCTCTCACCGGGGACATTGTGTTAACATGGTAATAGATGATGACTCCAAATACTACAAACTTCTTCGCTTTCTGTTTTTATTTTGGTTGGTGTTTGGGGGCAGGAGTAGAGTGATAAAACGTCTTAAGAAACTTATGTTGTAGAAACCTCTCGTGTGTATATTGAGATTTTTCATGCTGTGCTGCTAGCCCTTTTAATTTATGGTATAAGATCTTACTCATCACTTCCTTAAGAAAAATCCCTCACCTCATCCTGTTACTCATGAAAGTTTAGAATGACTAAAGACACAGAGTTGCATCATGTAATAGAAAGTGAAGAAATGGGGCGCCTGGGTGGCTCAGTAGGTTGGGCGGCCGACTTCAGCTCAGGTCATGATCTCGCGGTCCGTGAGTTTGAGCCCTGCGTCGGGCTCTGTGCTGACAGCTCAGAGCCTGGAGCCTGTTTCAGATTCTGTGTCTCCCTCTCTCTGACCCTCCCCCGTTCATGCTTTGTCTCATCTCTGTCTCAAAAATAAATAAACGTTAAAAAAAATTTATAAAATAAAAAAAAAAAAAGTGAAGAATTATGGGCTGAAATTGATACTAGAAGATACAGTGGTTCAGATTCTTTTTATTAAATGTACATTAATGGCCTTGAATATCATCCCTTCCTGTATCCACACCCCTTTCCATGTGAATTTGGAATTTTTCCTCACTGAAAAAGTTGAAGGCTAAGATGACTTCCCTGCTCCTTGGTTTGTTTGTTTGTTTGTTTGTTTGTTTTTGCCTGCCCATAATCCAAGGGGATATTAAGTGACACAAGTTTGACATCCCATTTACCTCTGAGGTTCACTTATTTAAAATTTTATTTTTGATAAATTGAGTATGGAATGATCAACTCAGGAAAGCTCCTTTTTTATGAAATGCTGTATAACTGGGTTATAGGTTTTACCGGTGGGTATATTTGTCACATTTCATTGAACTGTATCTTTAAGATCCATGCACTTCACTGTATGTGTATAATACCATACCAAAAAATAATAAACGGCCAGAAGTAATATATGTTTTTTTTTTCAGTCATGTTGAAATTAGATTGTTTCTTGTTCTATTATGTATGTGGGGGATTTAGTTATCTATTGATAAAAAATCATTTTAAAAGTTGGCTTTTTAAACTGCCTTTAGGGGCACCTGGGTGGTTGTTGGTTAAGCCTCCGACTTTGGCTCAGGTTGTGATGTTATGGTTCATCGGTTCAAGACCCATGTCGGGCTCTGGGCTGACATCTCGGAGCCTGGAGCCCACTTCAGATTCTGTGTCTCTCTCCCTCTCTGCTCTCTCTCTCTCTCTCTCTCTCCCTCCCTCTCTGCTCTCTCTCTCTCTCTCGCTCTCTCTCTCTCTCTCTCTCTCTCTCTCATGTGCGTGCATGCTCTTACAGAATTAAGTAAAAATAAATAAAAACAATAAACTGGTAGCAACGTAGATTGAACTGGAGAGTGTTATGCTAAGTGAAATAAGTCAGGCAGAGAAAGACAGATACCATATGTTTTCTTTCACTCATATGTGGATCCTGAAAAACTCAACAGAAGACCGGGGCAGTGGGGGGAAGGAGGGGGAAAAAAAGTTACAGAGAGGGAAGGAGGCAAACCATAAGAGACTCTTAAATACTGAGAATAAACTGAGGGTTGATGGGGGGTGGGGAAGAGAGGAAAGCGAGTGATGGGCATTGAGGAGGGCACCTGTTGGGAGTTACCTGTTGGTAACTGCTGGTCTGTGTTCTATAAACTGATGTTAGTTTTATATCATCTTGAACTTGACACAGAATTCTCTAGTATATGTATGGTTTCGCTGTATATTTATGAAATTCACTCATGTTACTGCATGTATTAATGTTTACCAATTGAGTGTGTATTAAATTATGTTTTACTGTGTGGTCCTGATAGGTAATTTTCTGATCATTAATAGGGCTAAAGAATTTATTAGCCAGATATTAACATTAGTAATATAATATTAATCTATAAAATGGCTATTCATATGCTTTTCAGACTTCTAGATTGCTTCTATGATTTTTAGGAAATCATGTCACAGATTCTAAATTTTTTTCTTCATGTTTATTTTGAGAGAGCACGAGCAGGGGAGGGGCAGAGAGAATCCCAGGCAGGCTCCATGCTCAGCATGAAAACTGACTTAGGGCTTTATCTCCTGACCGTGAGGTCACAACCTGAGCCAATATCAAGAGTTGGATGTTTAACTGAGCCCCCAGGTGACCCTAACTTTACTCAGCAGATATGTTCTCCCAGTATATAACTTGTCTTTCCAATATCAAGGTGGAAAGTTATTGATGAGAAGTTAATAATTAATTCTTAGATTTTATTAAAATTTTCTCTTAGAGTTAATGTCCATGGAGTTGTTTGATTTCCTTCAATAAATAAAAAATTAAGATATTAACCACTAGTTTCTATTTTTTCTTTGGTGTTTGATAAATCATAAGGCCCAGTTTTAATTTTCTACTTAGACAAGCATTTTTTTCAGCATATTTATTACATTATCACTCCTTTCCACTGATATACCTTACTGTGCTATTCCTATTGTATATTAAAGATCCACCACCTGTATTAGTATGGGTTCATTCTATTTCTGAGATCCTTATTCTGTTCCACTAGCTAATTCTGTTTTAATACCATCCTGTATTGGTTACTATAGATTTATAGTATGTATGACATTATAGTAAGAATATTTATTTTTTAGAAATGGCTTTGATATTCTTGGCCATTAATATTTGTAGAATTTTTGAATTAAGTTTTTATGAAAATTCCTATTGAGACTTTTATTGGAATCGCATTGAATTTATAGAACATTTGGAATCCATACAATAGTAAGTTATACTAATAAGTATCCTTTAATATGCCATCTGTATAGTTATTCTTTATAATGCTTATAATTTTTCCCAGAGATCTTACATATTTTTGTTAGGTTTTTTTACTGTTGCATGTAGTATCTTTTAAAAAATACTTTGTAGAAGTTATTTCTAGTGTATAACATTATAATTGGCTTATGTGTATTGTTTAAAGGATACTTCCTTAATCTAATAAAGCATATGAAAAATATGCAAAAAACGATATCTCCATTGGAGAAAAGTATAATCGTTACTTTAAAAATAGGAACAGTTAAAGGAAGCCCACCAAGACCACTTAAATGCAACATTGAAATGTGACATACTAAAAAAAAAAATAAAAGGAAAAATATAATAGAAGATATTCTGATTATAGGCTTGTCAATTTCCAATCCTACAAGAATCTATGGGCAGTAGAGGAAAGATTGAACAGATCAACAATTTTATGGATAAAATAACCCCTTTCCAAACTTCTACAATTTAATTTTATATAATGTTCTTGAAATAGAATCTTCCTTTTCTACTCCATAAAATAGGTTTCCTATTTCAGAAATGAGGAGAAAATTCTGAATTATGAAGACTAGCAATTACCATGTGGGTAAGAATGAGTTGCAACCTGGGTTTACAGTATGAAAGCCAAGTTTTACTTTTACTAGGTGATAAATATCTGGGTAAAATATTTAGGATTTTGTTAATTTATTTTTAGTTTTAGAGAGAGCATGAGCAGAGAGAGGGAGGGATGGCAGGAGAGAATGAGAAAGAGAGAGAATGAGAATATCTTAAGCAGGCTCCACTCTCAGTGCTAAGCTTGACATTGGCCTTACCCCACAACCTGGGGCTCATGACCTGAGCCAAAGTCAAGAGTCAGATTGTCAACCAACCGAACCACCCAGGTGGCCCAGATTTTGTTGTGTTTAAACTAGACCTTTGACTCAAGTATGGAGGAAAGATTGTCTTGGGTGATGCTTTTAAGAATCTTAATGTGAGTGAGTTGTTTGTTTCTTCTTTGAAACAGTCCAACACTACTTTAGCACTCAGTGTGTTCTAAAATGTCATTCCTTTGTGCTTCTCTGCAGCTAGAGTTCTTATAGTATCTGTTTCCAAAATGAAACTAAAAAAAGTAGAGTTGAGTACAACTGAAAAATAGTACAATTTATTCATACTTCACATGAGAGTTCACCAATCTTATTAAATATATGATCTGCTAAAATCAATATATGATCTGCTAAAATCTATATGCTGTGGTCATGGCACAGATTAGTATCATGTTACATATGAAGGAATTTCAGTAAATTATACAGAGGATAGAATTGAAGCCCTAAGAAAATGATAGTAAAGAATGTATTAGAATATGGAATATGAACAGATAGATGTATGGACTTCTCCCAGGGTAAGAGAAATCTAAGTGTCTGCAGAGGAGAATGATAAGATACAAAGGTATGTAAATGTGGCAATTAATAAACCCACAAATCTATGATACTTTTTTTCCACCATGACAGAATAAGAAAAAGTTAAAGAAATTGTGAATTGAGACTTTAGAGCCTTTGCTTAATTCTGCTTCTGCCACTGCCTTTGACACATGTTACTACTCAATGAATGTCTTGTACCCCAAACTCTGCCTTGGCATCTGTTTCTAAAGAACCCAGCCTGTAACAGGAGCCATCAGTGTGTGATAAGAGCTGATTTCAGTTTTAAAAGGATCAAGAAGCGTTGTTTCTTTTTCTTTCTCTTTTTCTTTTTCTCTTCTTTCCTTTTCTTTTTTAAACATGATTTGAAATTCAGCTAAAAGGATTCTCTGATTTCACAAGAATAAGGAGGAAAAGGAGGGGGGAAAGAAGGATCACCACAAGGTTTTATGACCTGAGCAAATAGAATGGCAGTGCCTTTTTCAATGGAGTTGTTAATTAGGCATTTGAACATATAAAGTGAGTTGGGGACAAAGGATGAAAATTTATGAATTTCAGCATGTGAATGGTACAGTGGATAGTGAACTGATCCTTGGGATGCTCAAGCATTGAACTGTTGGGAGAAATGAATATCTAGAAAATATGATTAAGAAGGAAACACCAGTAGTTTGGAGAAAACCAAAGTATTGTGGGACTCTGTATACCAAATAAGGGAAGTGTGTCCTTGGAGGAGAAGTGATTAACTGTATCACATGCTTCTGTTAAGTAGGAGGAAGTTTGCTCCCACATATTAATAGCTTTACCTCAAGGGAGAAGATCTAGAATGAGGCAAGTACATTAGTAAATTTGGTCTGTATTATTCCAGTAAATTATTTTAGGCTTAAAAATACTTAATATATAAAATATACATATATGCAGTTTCTAATATTCAACACAACAAAGTATATACATATCAATATGTAGTTATAAAATGTTATATAAATGTGCACATCTGCCTATATAAATGCATATCTATATATAAACATGTATATGCATGTATGCATACATACACATGTATCATATAATGCATATAGACATGTCGATATTTGATAAAAACATATACAAATGCATGTATTTGCATAGATGGCTGCGATGTGCATACATATATGTATGTTTATAAATATGCACATAAATGTGTGTGTATTTCTGGAACTTTGCACCTAACTTTTTAGTTGTCTGTTATTTATGAAGTTTAAACTAGGGAAATTTGCTTTCTGTACCCCTCACTGTATGGATGAGGGAAACCCCTCAGTCAAGGAACCTCAAGAAAAAATCTCACTGTATTTTCAGTCTTCTAAGAGTGGAGTTCACTCTAATTTCTGCCTGTTGTTTGATCAGTCCCTGGTTCATTCAAATAGCTTCTCCCCCCGGCCCCCTGGTTATACGTTCTGTTCAATTTTCTATGGTTTATGTGTGAAAGTGTTCCTCTTAAAGTGAATTTTGCAGCATTATCTAATAGAGTAGCTTAGCACCTTCTGATAAACTTTTTTGCCACCTCTCTCATAGTCTTCATATGCCTTGTGAATGACTTCTCTTTTGTTCAGAGAGCAGCAAATTTTGTCTGAATATTTTACTTTTTATAGACTGATCTCCATCTAGCTCTTTACAATTATTCAACTGTGTCTTATAATTTCATATTAAAAAAAATAAACTGAAAAGTCAAGAGGAAAACCCTCAAGTGTCCTTCCTGTAGGAAATGATTTGTAAGAAACAGATATAATTGGTAGGTCTTGGGGAAAAAAACAGAAGTTTGGAATTCTAAAATTTAGGAGCTGAAAAGAGGGACATAGTAGAGCTGAAGCTCTTAACACTGAGGAGGTGGCACTAATCATTTGGTGCTGGTGGCTTTGAAATGGGGGGAGGGGCCCTGTATGGCCTACACCCAGGCCTTTGAAGAGGGGGCACAGACCAGCTGGAACTTCTGGTGGTGCATGATAAAGCTGGTTGTATTGGTCCAAGGAGGGTTGCCACTACTGGAGTGAAGAGACATTATGGAGGGACACTAACAGGAAATAGACAAGGAGCAAGTTTCCTCTTCCTCTTCTGCGTGTCTAGCTCCCCCTATTGGGTGAAGGTTGACAGAGAGTCAGCCGGAGAAGCAGAAATGTGGTTTTTCAGTTCCAGCTCCAGCATCACATAGTAGAGACAAGAAAAGTGTGTTTGGAGCTGAGACCTATTAACCTCATAACTAGCCTGATGTGTTCCCTCACTATGATCATTTGTGGCCACCATCACTAAAAAGGTCCATTGATCTTGGCCATGTCTTATTTACATATGCATTTATTACCGGTGACTAGTTCTTCCTTTTAAAGAAGTCATTTAAATGAAGGAATGAACTGTATCCTTTCTGAATACAGGTCTTAAACCTTCTATTTTGCATTACTCAGTCTACTCAGTTACTTTTATGGATACGTTTTAGAGAAATTGTTTTCCTTAAGGTCTATATTTCTCGGAAAATTGAAAATCAAATGCAAAATTTGCAACTCAGTTGATAATTAATATTTGATTAGTATTAGCAAAATTTTAGTGTGTATGCTATCTTGTCTTTATAAAGAAAACAGAATGATTATGTATTTGTTATAATATTCAAATTAACTTATTTAAGTAGTATGGAATGGTTATTTTACATTTTCTATGTAAGGAAACAATTATAATGGTTAAGGAAACTTTCCAAGATGAGAAAGCTTATAGTGAGTAAACTTAGTCTTTAAGTGTAGAATCATGGGATCTTTTAATCATCTTTTTCCAGTTAAACAGATTTGATCTATTGGCAGAGACTTAGAACATGGACCAGTGTATTCTAAAAAATGTAACATTTTTTAGTTCCTTATTTCAAGAGTACTTTAGTTCAAATTTCTCCAAGACTAATGACCATCTTCAATAGAGTCCCGTTCTTTCTCTGTAATACTGGGAATAAAAAAATTGAGAGAATAATAGCAAAAATATGTTCTACTTTTAAGGAAAACATTTACTAAGTATTGGTAATAAAAATGTTTGCTTCCCACAATAAGGCGAAGTGGAATTTTCCCCTTATTTTGATGACTTAAGTGGGACCTTAACTTCCACCATTTGAATTTCATTGCTTTGTTTAATGACATTGTGTGAGTTTCAAATCCAGAACCTTGAGTATACAATATAGTAAGTATTATACTTCTAAAGGTTTTGTTTGATTAGAATTTGTTAGGAGGCAGTGTAATAATACTAATACAGGATATACAATAAAAGCAAGTAAATATACAGGCTTTCCTGAACCGTACCAACACATCTAAAGATGAGAACGTTTGGTAGTGAACGTTATATCAGGAAAGAGTTTGTCAAAATCTTGTGGATGAAGCTCTTGAGATCCAGTGTCAGTTCTTTGGGGAAGACTGTAGGGATGACCCTAAGAAAGAGGATATTATAGATCAATTATGAGTATTAAAAAGTTTGGCCAGGGAGCACCTTGGTGGCTCAGTCGGTTAAGCGGCCGACTTCGGCTCAGGTCACGATCTCGCACTCTGTGAGTTCGAGCCCCGCGTCAGGCTCTGTGCTGACAGCTCAGAGCCTGGAGCCTGTTTCAGATTCTGTGTCTCCCTCTCTCTCTGACCCTCCCCCGTTCATGCTCTGTCTCTCCCTGTCTCAAAAATAAATAAACGTTAAAAAAAAAATTAAAAAAAAAAAAAAAAAAAAAGTTTGGCCAGGATCTGCTCTCTCCTCCCTGGGAATCAACATTTCCTTTAAAACACTTCATTCAGGATGGCTGGGTGGCTCTGTTGGTTAAGTGTCCAACTCTTGATTTAGGCTCAGGTCATAACGTCATGGTTCATAGGTTCGAGCCCTGTGTCAGGCTGTGTGCTGACAGCTCAGAGCCTGCTTGGGATTCTCTGTCACCTTCTCTACCCCTCCCCCACTCATGCTCACTCTCAAAAATAAATATTTAAAAAAACAAAATAAAGCATTCATTCTCTCCGTGGGTACCACAGGCTGCATTCTTACCTGCTCCCTGTGGGAGTGAGTTCCATATAGTAGGTTATGCTAATGTTGAAGTACATCACCGTGGATTCTTTTTCCAGTCTTGCAATTCCAAGGCTCAGGAATGACATAGCTGTAGATAGGAAGTTAAGCGAGAGAAATTGGGATCCCTGGGGTAGTATGGTTCAGTTCATTAAATGGTGAAACATCTTGTAAGATACTGATAATTTAAATACATCATTCTAAAGAACAGATTTACTCCAAAAATCTGTACTAAAAAGAACTACCCATCCACTGTATACCTTCTAGAAATTAGGTTATTTTTGTAGTAACAAGCCTTCAAAAGTAAACTATGTTGTTTTGTTAGACTTACTTGCATGTCTTTAGAGCATGGACTTTCCATCATGTCTCAGACAACCCATCCCCAGGTTTGATCTATGCCTGTTTCATACTTCAGTATAATAAAAAAATTCTTTTCTCACACTCTTCCCATTATACTGTGTGAAGTCTTCTCTTCACATATATTGCTGGTGTTCTCCTCTGTGCACACGCTCCTCTCCAGCATGGCACTGCCACAGCTATCTGCTCTTTTTACCTCCACTGCCTGTTAGCCTTTTATTAAAACCAGTAGAGTCCAGGGGCGCCTGGGTGGCGCAGTCGGTTAAGCGTCTGACTTCAGCCAGGTCACGATCTCGCGGTCCGTGAGTTCGAGCCCCGCGTCAGGCTCTGGGCTGATGGCTCGGAGCCTGGAGCCTGTTTCCGATTCTGTGTCTCCCTCTCTCTCTGCCCCTCCCCCGTTCATGCTCTGTCTCTCTCTGTCCCAAAAATAAATAAAAAACGTTGAAAAAACATTAAAAAAAAAAAAACAAAAAACCAGTAGAGTCGGAGTGGAAAAGATCAAAGTATAATCAGGACTTGTTTCTCCCATTACTAAAACTACCATTGATATTCACCTTTTGTGCCTAAGGCACATGAACTATAATCTTTAAGAGGTTTCATCTTAGACCATTTCCCCCCAGCTTTATTAAGGTAGGATTGATAGAGAAAAATTGCATATATTAAGTGATACTTTAATATGCCTTGTGAAAGGATTACTTCAAGTAAGCCAACTAGCGTATCTGTCATCTCACATAGTTATCACTTTTCAAGATCGACTCTTTTGGCAAATTTCAAGTGTACAAGTCAGCGTTATTAACTATTGTCACCATGCTGTACATTGGATCTCCAGAGCTTATTCATCTTCTCACTGGGAGATGTTGGCCAAAGGCTACAAACTTGAAATTTCTCTTCCCCCCATCCCAGCTTCTGGTAGCCATCATTCTACTCATGAGAAAGCTTCTATGAGTGATGGACATTTTCTGTATCTGGATTGTGGTATTTAAGTGATTATATTGTGGAAAGTCACCAAATTGTATACTTTAAAAAGGTGGACTTATTGTAGGCAAATGATCATTTGAAAGAAGATAAAATATATTGGGGTAGTTCAGGTGCTTTTCTGGATTGTGGAAAATGCATGGATTCTGGGTTATGTAAAAATGAGAAAACATTTCATGCAGTGTAGATTTCTCATTGCTGCCACATAATTTTATGAGTGATTTTATGTTCAATATTCTGATCTACTCCTCTTTCATTTTCATACTCAAGATTCAAAATCTTTTCACTTTTATGGAATCATTTTTTTCTACTTCACATGTGAGATCCCACAATATTTTTTTTGTGTGTGTCTTGCTCATTTCACTTAGCATAATGTGATGGATTCATCCTTGTTCCTTCAATATATATAACTTTTATTTTAAAAAACTTTATTCATTGTCTTCAAGGATCTCTCCAAACAGTAAAAGTCTCCCTTTGGATTAATGAATGCCTTTTTATTAATAAGGGACTTGGATAAAGTGTTTTAAAAATGCTTCTCACCAAGAACCTGTACTATATTATATAAATTTATACACATATGTCTTTTTCATTTTTTGCTTTTTATTCCTATTTCTCTAGGCCAGTCCTTCCACCTGTATTTTTGATATCATTGTTGTATCAGCTAGATTTTAATCAGGAAAACAAAGTCCAGGCAAAGTAGTTCATCGGAAGGACTTTAATATAGGGGAGGAGTTACAAAAGAAAGGGTTAAGAGCCACTGAAAAAAAAGCCAAAGGGTTGAAAGCCAAAGAAAGGGAAAAGCCAATGGGTTATTGAGGCAACCCAGGGATTGGCAATGAGAAACCCACTGCTGGCCATAATGCCAGAGGGATAGAAGAATGGGTTGACCTTATCAGAGAACAACACATCAGAAATTTAGTTCTCTTCAGGAAGAGGAAACAACTGCTTTTGGAGAAGCTGCTCAAAGCAAAGTTAAGGAAAATTAAATCTCTACTTTGGGCTTGAACCTCACAGTGTTGTTACTCTCCATATTTTCATGTATATCATCTACCTTTTCCTTTACTTTTGAACATATTAATCATAGTTATTTAAAGTTCAATATCTGGGTACAGTGCAGGCTTATTTCTGTTGTCCTTTGTGTTGTTGCTGTTGGTTTTTATTAGGTGTATTTTCCTAGCTTTTTGGCTTATCTAGTGATCTTTTAATTCAAATTATTTATAAAAAGGTAGAAGAGCTCTATATGTTATTTTCCAAAATTCTAAACTAGTAGACCAGTGGCTGCTCACTCTAATACTTCAGGGACTGTGTGATTCGAGATTTCGGTTGAATCCATGGTAAGGCATAGAATTGTCCTGGGTCATTTTGATTCTCCAGGGTTTTTAATTGGAAGTCTACATACTTACTCTTTTTTTTTTAATGTTTATTTTTGAGAGACAGAGACCGAGCACAAGCAGGGGAGGGGCAGAGAGAGAGGGAGACACAGAATGTGAAGCACATTCCAGGCTCTGAGCTGTCAGCACGGAGTCTGACATGGAGCTCGAACTCATGAACCGCGACATCATGACCTGAGCTGAAGAGAGACGCTTAACCAACTGAGCCACCCAGGAGTCCCATGGAAGTCTCCATATTCTTTATTGTTGTTCACCTCTGGGGGGTCATAAACTCGAGTATTTTTCTTTCTAGAGTGTTGAAAGCTCTGCTCTTTGGTTTTTAATCTCCTATATTGAGCACTGAAAAAGTTCAAATGTAGATAAAAAAGCTATGTGATTGAGCTACCCTCTGCCACGTCTTCCTGAAGAGTTATGCTGATTTCTGTACTCTCCAACAGCGGCCCACTTTGAGTGCAAATCTTCATTTTATTTCGCTTGCATCCAGATTGATTGAATGCCTACAGAAGGAAGTTAGAGAAATTAGTTTAGCTATTAACATTTCTACCCCTTGGAAATCACATCCCCTCCTCCCATATTGCAACAGCTCTTATTGCTGGCAATCAGGTTATATTATTTTATCTGGCTTTCCTAGTTCTTGGCAGGATATTGACCTGCTTCCAGTTATTTCATGCAAAACAAATAGAAAAGCAGAATCTTTTACATTACACTTTCTAATAATTTGTTTCTGGAATTGCTATCAGGTTGAATTTTGATGTATGATATTACATTGAGATTTTATTGTGAAGAGATTTTGAGTTTTTTCTATACTCATCATTATCATGATTTTTCTCTGTCTTCTAATGTGAGTTATATTGACTTTTCCTAAATAAAAAAATTTCATATTCTCAGAAAAATCTACAGTATTCAAAACATAATAGTTTTTAACGCTAGATTTAACATTTGATTTTTTTAAATATATTTTGATTCTTTCGTGATGCTCCAAGTTTTCATTTGTTGGTCTCCCTTTTAACTGTTTATTATGTATCATATTTAGTATAGTGGTTTTATTTTTTTATTATTAACATTCATTTTTGAGAGAAAGAGAGAGAGTGTGTGTGTGTGTGTGTGTGAGTGGAGGAGGGACAGAGAGAGAGGGAGACACAGAATGCGAAGCAGGCTCCAGGCTATGAGCTGTCAGCACAGAGCCTGACATGGGGCTTGAATTCACAGACCACGAGATCATGAGCTGAAGTCAGACACCCAACCACCTGAGCCGCCCAGGTACCCCAGTATAGTGTTTTTCAAACCCTGGTGAGCTAACTTCAAAGTCTGAATCAAACCTAATTTAGTTTATGATATTTGGATCTCTCTTCATTTTCAGTGATATGGGCCCATTTATTTTCAACGTGACCAGCGCGTTTAAAAAATTAAAGTATGGGCGCTGTGCATAAGAATTGAACAGACCCTGTGGACTTTGTACACAGAAATTGAATAGGCTCTACATACTGTCATCTACCTCTTGAGAGGGTTTACACTTCCCTCTGCTGGGCAGGTAGAGTGGTGACTATTTACTATAATGCAGGCAGGAGCCGTGCTGAATCCCGTCTGCACTGCAGCCTTCGTGAGTCTCCATGAGTCTCCGTGTATATTTACCTGAGATAGATTCCTGGTGCTTTACTGCTTTTAGGGGCCATATGTATTCTGCATCACATCTCTCCCTATTGTGTCCTAACTTCTAATTTGGTTTCCTGAGATGGATATATTCTCTTCAAGTACTTTCTGCTTGGTTTTTAGCTTCCCATATTGTGTGCCAGATATCCTGGTAGGGGTGGTGTGGAAACTGTGTGTGCTTAACACCCCCTCAGCCTCGTAAACACTAGGACACTTTGCTCTGGCTTCTTCCATATGCCCAGAATTGGAAACCACCTGTAGGTTTCCATCCAGAGGATGCAGAAGTTGACTCACTTTCTAAAGTTTTTTGTTCTCTAAAGTCCTGGTTCTCCTTTCTCATCTTTTCAACATTTCTATGCTTCTCTAAGCATATTATCATATTTCTATACAACTTTTCTGTTTCTTAGGTGTATTCATCAGTTATCAGCCTCTTCACACTTATAGTAAGAAATCTCTGATTTGCTTTGAAAAATATGCGTTTGAACATGTTGAAACAGATTAGTAAACACATTCACCCCATTTTAGTAGAGGAATTTATTTGAAATAATTTCCTCAACTCTGGATTTTTTTTATGTATAATTTATCGTCAAATTGGTTTCTATACAACACCCAGTGCTCATCCCAACAGGTGCCCTCCTCAATGCCCATCACCCACTTTCCCGTCCCCCACCCCCCATCAACCCTCAGTTTGTTCTCAGTATTTAAGAATCTCTTATGGTTTGCCTCCTTCCCTCTCTGTAACTTTTTTCCCCCCTTTCCCCCACCCCTGGTCTTCTGTTAAGTTTCTCAGGATCCACATATGAGTGAAAACATATAGTATCTGTCTTTCTCTGTATGACTTATTTCACTTAGCATAACACTCTCCAGTTCCATCCACATTGCTACAAATGGCCAAATTTCATTCTTTCTCATTGCCAAGTAGTATTCCATTGTATATATAAACCACATCTTCTTTATCCATTTGTCGCCTCAACTCTTGATTTTTATGGAAAAAAAATTGATTTTACCTTGATTTTTTTTTTCTCCCAGGAGTGGTCACTGGGTTTAGAAAGGTTAGGCTGACAGTGAAAGGAACTACAACAAAAAGAATTAGGGTGTTGGCTCATTGTCTTCTGGCTTTTATAGTTCAGATGAGAAGTCTTTGATCATACTGATCTTTATTCCGCTGTCAGTAATAATGCTCTTCCTCTGGCTTCTTTTAAGATTTCTTCCTCAATACTAGTATTAAACATTTGCTTTTGATACATCTCAGTATAGTTTTCTTGGAAACCAAATAGAATAAATACAGTGAACTTCTTTGGATTTTTGGCTTTATAGATCTAGAAAATTTTTGTCATTTTTTTCAAATTTTCCACCATCTTCCACTCTGTCTCTACTGTCTTTTGGGCTCTGATTACTTATAGGTTAGAACCTTGATTTTTCCACATGCCAGAACTCTCTTTACGTTTTTATTTCCTTTTGTCTCTGAGCTCTGGTGACTAGTTTCTATTGCTGTGACCTCAAGTCACTGAGCTGTTTCGTCGGAAGTGTCCAGTCTCCCCTTCATCCCATCCAGTGAGTGTTTTAGTTTCATTTAGTTTTTATATCTAATTAGCCCCTCTGTATATTCATGTTTTCTTTATATTCTTGACTATAGTAATAATAGCATCTTGGATATCACTTTCTGCCAATTCCATCAATTCTTTTAATTGAATTTTCTCCTGATTATAAGTCAGGAAACATATGTTTCCTTCATAAGTACAGTAATTTTTGATGTGATGCTGAACATTGAGGATTGTACATTTTTTGAGTGTCTGGATTTTCATGTTTTCCTTAAGGAGCACTGAATTTTGTATTGACAAATATTTAAGTTCTTGTCGATGGAGGTCATTTGAGGCTTGTTTTAAGCTCTCTTGATGGGTATTTTCCTTAGTTGCATCTTCACTGGCTTCTTTAATATTAATCATGCCACTTCAAGGCCTTTCCTCTTTCTCTTCTTCCTGCTTGAACTAAGCCATAAAATATCAGGTAAGCTGTCTGACTTCATACAAATACTAGCCAGGAGAGCCAGAATTAAACTCTGGGTTTCTCGTTCCAGGCCTCGTAATCTTAGGCAGTATGCTATTTCTGTTGTTTTTATTTTATAGAACCAAATGGGTTAGTATGATCTCTTCAGGTTTTTGCTTAAATGCCATCCTATTAAACAGACCCTTGTTGAGACATGGGTTTGTCAGCTTACATCTACCTTCACTTGTTAGAATGTAGCCCCCAGTGAAAGCAGGCACTGTATGTGTTATACATTGCTATCATTTCAGACTTAGAACAGTGTTATTTACTTCAGAAGTATATGAAAAGTATTTGAATACTGAATAAATATAACAAAATTAACTATATGAATTAGATATTAGTATCTTAATTTCCCAGATAAACGTATTAATGGCTAAAGAATGTAATTAATTTGCTCTAGGTTATAAATTATGTTAGGGATAAAATGAACAAGCATTTGAATCTAATTTTCTGTGAATTAAAATGCCACACTTTAAGCCACTGTTGTCTTTCAATGTAAATGAAGTTGATTTCCTTGGCTGAATTGTGCTACCAGGACTTATAGAAGCTTTCCAGTGAAAATGCATCATAAATGCATCATCTCAGACTTTTATAGAAAAATGTAAAGAAATTAATGTTTAGCAAGCATTATCTTTTAATTTTCTTTAGTTTTGGTCTCGGCCTATACAAGATATATATACATATGCACATACACATATATACATAAATAAATATATATACAAATTTATATTCAAATATATATGTTTTGTCTCAAAGCCCATGGAAATAGCCATACACCATATAGCACATGGAATATACTACGAAGTTCTAGAAAACTTAGGAAATGACAAGTATATACAAACTGGATAAAGTAGAGGCAACATAAAATCTTGCACATGGCAAAACTGGCAACGATCTCCTTGATTTTAGGACAGCGCTGTTCTAGAAAAACCAGTTCTTGCATCATGGATCTCAGAACCTCCAAGTTAAAAATAAATAAATAGAAGCATGTTTATTGTTAGAGTTATAAGGAAAGTGCCAAAAACACTGAGCATAAAAGCCATTAGCAATTCTCTTTTTTGTTGTTGTTTATTTTGGAAACATTTTCCATTACTTCTTGAATCCTACTCAAACAGAAATTCGAATATGATTTCTTACCATTTAATCAAATGGGAATATTTTGAAATATTGCTTGAGTCTCCTGTCAATTTTGTTTTGATAAATGTAGTATATTATTTAATATTCTCAACAAGTGTAATAAACAAATGGGCTATTTTTTCCTGTTACACAAAGGATCTGCTATTATGTCGTCTAAAATCAAGGTCTTACATATTCAAAGGTTACATTTGTATAGCAGTCCATTTTACATAGATCCTTGAGTGTACTGTGTGAAGTCTATGCCTACCTTGTTATGACTATGACATTATTGCTCTCTTAAGGCAGAGTTAGTCGTATCTAATTACCCTTCCACAATACCCTGGCATACAGTTCTAGCGCCTGTGTGGATATGAGGTTTGGTCTAGTTCAGGGCATTGTCAGGTCATTAGCATATTCGTACTTGAAAAGTTTATCTCATGATGTATAAAACAACCATGAGACAATAGTGGAAAGGTAAATGGGAAAATTATTTCTCTTTCTATCCATTTCCTTTAAATATCTAGAGTTTGTAAAATAATGTCAAACTTGATTGTGTTCTTAAAGAGAAAATAGAATGCTTATCTGAGGTGAATAAAATGGGTTTTATTCAAGTCTCAGTGTGTTTTTTGTAGCATCTTATAAGTACTAGTTATATGCTGTGGGACATATTTAAATATAGGTGTGTAGATTCCAGTCATCAATCCATGGTTTACAACTGCAATCATGTCCATTTCAATAGTAGTTAGTTGTCATTTAGCCCTGTGGCATGTTCAAATCAGAGAAGATTTTCCAGTCAGCATCAGTGATGAGGAAGGAAGTAAATAGGAAAATCTGAGAACAACTTCAACTAAAAATTATCAGAGGAATGTAGCTGGGAGCATTGGGTCTTTTCTCAGAAGGGTGAGCTACTCTGATACAGACCTAGGGGAGATGCACTATGTATGTACGTCTATGTGTACGTATGCATTGTAGTCTGAGTAACAGGCTCTTCTTATCCGTTCTCTTGGTGTACAAAGTAAAAGAGGTTTTAAGTCATTTTCTAGTAAGATAAATTGATTGCCAAGAGTGACTGTCCTTGGCTGTATTTTTTAAAGGTTTTTTAATGATCATGTGTCCACGTCGTTATTTTTGCTTTTGTGATGTCTTCCAGGAATGGGAAACAAGCCTCATGATAAAGCTACTATTTTTTCTCCTACTTCAATATTTAAGTTCTCTGCAGCACTTTTTTCTTGCCCTTAAATTGAGCAACTCCCTTCAGTTCTCTTGATGCTTTCTCTAGTTTGCCGGCTATAATCAGCCAGCATGCAGATTCTGACAAACACCTATATGGAGAATGGCAGACGTGTGATCAGAAACCAATCCCATTTCCACATTTGAATAGCTGTCGTGTTTATGACATTATTTAACTTTTATAAATTGATCCACATTTAGTCCCCAACAAAGCCACTTATTTGAAAGTGTTTTTCACAAAGCAACCTCTGGTAATCAAGTACATGTATTCTTCATTAGAATAAGAAACAAAACTAGAAACCCTGGAAACCTACAGGTTTTCAAAGAGGACATTTAAACAATAAGAAATAATAGTTGGAAGTACAAAATTGCCTCTTTCTAATTTTTTTTTTATTTCAACTATCTTTCTAGCCTTTTGCATGCAGAATAATGTTCATAGCAAAGGGATTGCTTATTCATCATTTTTGAATCACTTGTTGGTTGGAACCAGAGGTGCGCCTGTCGGCAAAGTAACCACTTAAGGCAAAGAATAGGAATTTACAAGCTTTAGTGTCACTTTAACCAATTGACCTAGTAAACATAATTGCTGAAATTAGTAGATACTAAGATATACCTTCAAATTTCTCTGAATTCAAGTCCAGGTATTCAAGTATTTATGTCTTTTTACTTGATCTATTCATTAGGCAATAGAATAGAATTCAGGGGAGTAAGCTTATAAGTTAGCAGATCAAAAATGGCTGCAGAGTTCTGGGCACACCTGTTACTAAGAAATTAAGACTGTATCTCTTTCCCTTGAATCTGGGCAGGATCTGACAGATTTGTCTAATACAATATGGAGGATATCAGCTGTGCCAGCTTCTGGGTCCAGACCTTAATAGCCTGCTAGGTCTTGCTTCCTGTCTCTTGGAATGCTCACTTAGGGGGAAGTGAATGCCATGTAAGAAGTCTGAATAACTTGAGACTGTCATGCCATGCGGAAGCCCAGGATAGCTATTTGGATAAGCCTTGTGGATGAAGAGATGCTCAACCAGCCCCCACCCCTTCCCGTCATCCCACCCCAGGAAGACATATGAGTGAAAGAGCATAGAACAGTAGGAAAAAATTATTATTCTCTCTCATTCTGTATTTTGACTCAGCTGGACAGTTCTTGCTTGGGACTTCTAATGTTATGCAGTTAGATGATGGCTGGGCTGCTATTAGGTTTTGGAGAGTTTGTTGCAAAGTAATAGATAACCAAAACAGTATGGAAAATCTTTAGTTCTTATGTCCCTTAAGTTAACAAAACCATAATATAAAATTTAACGTAACACAGCAACAAGAGGGCAATACATGGCACAGAAATGACTAATTGTAGAATGTGCTATTCTCGAAAGACATAAGCCAATGCAGCCAGTAAAATCTGGCCATTACTCATAGACAAGGAAAGAACTGTCATGATTTTGAGCTGGGCTTTTGTTGGAATCCATTCTAAAACTGAAAGGAGGAAAAATAGTTTTAATATTTAATAAAATGAAGAGCATTTAAAATATTTCCTGAACTAGAGGTTGAGAACTAGAACTAATTTATGAAATGTAATGTTATTGCCAAGTATTGTGCCCTGGGACATTGCCATAATGAATCTTAATATACAGTAAACTTGGAAAGTTGGAGCAAGTACTGAGCACGTTCCGAGCAATCCAATAATCAGGGAAGAGCATGGCAATATTGGTTTACCTCCAAATCTAGAGAATAACAAATTGAGTTAGTAAATATTAACAAAAACACATTTTATACCAGTAGACAAATATCTTATCTAGACCTCCCATATATAACCCTACAGCACTTTGTTCTTAATTGTTGAATTTATTAGAATAGATGGAATTGGTCTAAATATATAACCCTACAGCATCCTGTTCTTGCCTCAATTATTGCATTTATCAGACTAGATGGAATCGTTCTAAAAATAGTTTATATTCCTCATGAAAATTTAAACTACTTGTCATCAGAAATAGTATTAGAAAGACAACATTCAGTACAATTCCTGGAAAATTTTAAGCACTGAATAATCCTCAGTTGCCCTGAGATACTTAGAAAACAGTCTTTGTCTTAGATTTTCAAATTGGGATCATGATTTCACAACTTTTCTTGTTTCTACTGTTAATTCCTTTCTCATAAGGGGAGTTTAGTTAACTCATTTCTCTGTGTTGGGATATTTTATTGTCACTTATTACACGTCTGCAATACTGGCATTTGGCTGAGAGTTCTTTTATTTCTGTAGTGTTTGCATACCTGCTATTTCATATTCCTCCTATCTCCTCTGCTTGCCTTTGCCATGTCATTCTTCATGAAACCCATTTCTATTATTTCACAGAAAATGGTCAACAATTTTCTGTTGTACCCAGAGGGCCTCAGAAGGCAATTAAATCTCATTAGTCTGCCTTTCAAAGTCCTTCAAAATCAGGGCATTTTTACCTTCTCTAACAGTATACCTTATATGAACAGTATAAGCAGTTAATTTACATCCTTTATGCTCTTCTTCCCTTACTCTGAGTATGCCTTTCTCTGCATATTTATTGATCTCAGTCCCATTACCAGGATTTTACCATAATTTGTTCTACATTATAACATTTCCTCTACGTATTATTCTTTGTGTTATTAAAGCTTCAAATTTATCTTCTTAGCTTTTGGAAGTCCATTCTTGCTGATTCTAGGCCTTTTTCTTTCCTTGGAACTGTTTATCTCTACACAGTTTGTACCACCCATTTAAAGTCTTCCAACTTCTTTCTCACCTACTGCAAATCTCTTTCTAGTCTTCAGCATGCAGAATGATGATCCTAAAGAGATTGTTTATTCATTGTTTTTAATCACTTGTAGGTGAGGAGTCTCACCTGTCAGCAAAGTAGCCAGTTAGTGGTGTTTTGGTCATTTGCCCTCACATGAATATGGGTTGGGATAATTGAGTGGTTGTTTATTACACACTAAATCCCACTGGAAAATGTAAGTAAAAACAACATGTTTACAAAGAAACTAACCTCGGGAACATAGAATTGCAAGATGAGCATTTGAGAGGAAAAACTATTTGGTAAGAAACTTGATTTGTTTGGACACTTTAAACTCTGGAAGGCCAATTAAGTTCCAGGTAGTTTTCCAGGCACTGGAATCAAAGCAGAGATCTAGACAGACTGTCCTGGTCTCATGTTTAATAGATTCTAGGAGGAATCAAAAATATAAGACAAATTCAAACTTGAATGCTGAGTCCCAGGAGTAAGTACAGAATGGTATGGGATTGTAATGTTCCTGGAAACCCTATTATGAATAGCTATTTAAATCAAGATTTGAAAAATGAGAAAAAAAATACTATATAAGATTAAGTGAGAAACAGAAAATTATGGGCAGAGAAAGTTTAGTCACTCAGGAACAAATGGGTCACAACACTGAGGAAACAGGTAAAAGTTGGATAAGTACAGAAAGCAGGGAAGATAGTGAAATGACAGAAGAGTGAAGACATCTTTTAGAATCCTATGTCATGCAGCATCTCATAACTCTGGGTATAGACTTGAGCGTATATTAAAAAAAAACAGCGTGAAGTCATTAAACGATCTTCAAGGTATAACCATATTTCTGATTTAGAAGAATCGCTGTCATTACAATTTTGGAAATCGTGCAGATAAGAGCTTGAACTTTACCATTGGGAGTATATCATGGCAATAAAATGAGAAGTACTATTGAGACATACTTGTAGGAGTTGAGGTATAACATTGATGAAGTCATCTTATTTAGGTTCTTAATTGGATAATAGCTGGAGAGGTTTTGAAAATAAAAATATGGAAAAGAAACATAAATAATGAGTTTATTGGCTAAGGGGTGTGTAGAAGCGCCATTTCCACAGAAAGGGGGCACTTGAGGTCAAGTTTGGGGAAAGATGCTTACGAGACATCCAAGAGGACATGTAAAATAAGTGTTTTCATATATTTTTGGTTTTTTCTTTCATGTTTTCCATGTGTTTTAAGACTAGATAAATATAAGATTTATTTTATAGCTAAATAAATGAATGCATGAATTATACAATGAAAAAATACAAATTGTCTGCTATTAAAGAGACTCTAAACTTATTATGAAACTAAGCATGATAGCCAAAAAAATTGAGGTAAGTATAGACCTTATTTTTATGCTTCAAAATCAGATTATACCATTGTATTAGGTTTAGCTGGGGCGGTACATTGAGTGGTGGGTAATGAAAAAATACTCCAAGATGATGGAAATAAAGACACACAAAAATATATACCATGATACAGGAGTATCACTAAACCATAGAGAAATAAGGAATGCTTTGTTTTATATTATTTTTCATACTAGAGCTTGCATTGTATTTCATATTCTGTTAGATATCATGTTTGCATATGTATAGATGAGCACAAGCTCTCACGAACAGAGCAAGTTTGTGCCAAATCAAGGATTTTTATGTATTTGGAAATATATGATTCCATAGCCTGCAGTCTAAATCACTACTTTCTTTGTTAGAAAAAGTAACATACTTTATGGGTGATAGATACTCAGAGTTCCACTCTTTGTTACTCATTGTTCAGGAACTATGTCTTATAATTGAGTGCTTGAATGGATTTTCTGTAGAGCTAGGCTTTTAAAGTTTAATTGCTACTTGTTTCCATGGTATTTGTATCATACCTTAGTCACAGCAGTGGAGGTGAAAATGCTTTGGTCATAAATCCAACCATCGAGGCATGGTTCTGTCTCCAGCTCACTGGTATTTGTGACTGACACACTGGAGTCCAAGAGTTGCCACCGTGTCTGGTGGAATACCAGAATTGCTCTCGTTTGTAGTTTTGGTCTACTGGAATGGAGACCCTCAGGAGAGCTTCAATTGTTAAATTCATAGAATTGTTGGTGACAAATGTAGCATTGTCAAGGAGATGACTGTAGCAATGATGAGCAGGGATGGCTGCTGAAAAATTCTCCACAAAGTTGAGTATTCATCAGAGTATCAGTAAGATCAAAATGCCTAAGAAATCTGAAATCTGGGGTGTCTGGGTGGCTCAGTGGGGTAAGCATCCCACTCTTGATTTCAGCTCAGCTCGTGATCTCGCAGTTTGTGAGTTTGAGCCCCATGTTGGGCTCTGCATTGACAGTGTGGAGCCTGTTTGGGATTCTCTCTCTCTCCCTCTCTCTCTGCCCCTCCCCAGCTCATGCTCTATCTCTCCAAAATAGATAGCATTTAAAATTTTTTTAAAAAATTATAAATTGTAAAAACTTGAGAAAGTTAAAATTAGAGCAAGTAATCAAAAAATCATTTATATTTAGAACAAGTAATCAAAAAAATCATATTATATTTTGAGGATATACCTAGAGAGTGCCTAAAAAGGTGTTTATAGTTTTATAACACATATAATAAGAGATAAATCTTTTAGATCTTTTGACTTTCTCTACCATTTGTAAATCATAAATAGAACAAAATGAATATATATATGATAGAGATGACTATGGTAGAGGGGAAATTGAAATTCTAAAAAATCAGAAATAAAAGAAAAGTAAGGAGAGATTACATATCATTGATAAATTAAGGTCAAATTCAGATCTTGAAACACATCAGCATTTTTTTTGTACCTAAAGAATGAGCTTTTTATCTGAAATCAAGAATAAGACCAAATTCTCACTACTTAAATTCAACACTGTGTTGATGGTCATAGCCAGTGCAATTAGGTACAAATGAAAATATAAGTAAAAGGGATATTTTATAATAAAATGTTCAATATATCATTGAATTGTAACAAACATAAACATTTATGTGCCCTAATACAGAAACAAACCTGAATATGTATGAAGTAAAAAGTGAAAGAATGGCGTCAATTCAACAGTAATCTATTTTAATATTCAACTTTCCGTAACGAATAGGCTGAAGATCAACAAGGAAAGAGAACGCTTGAACAATAAGACACAAATTTGAGCTAATGGACATGCATAGAACACTCGACACAGCAACAACACATCTGTATCTCCAGTATGCATGAAACATCTATAGGACAGATCATATGCTAGGACTTGAACCCAGACTCAATAAATTTAAAAAGATTGAAATTCTATGAAGTATATTTTTCAATCACAGTAACATGAAATTGGAGATTAAAAACAAATCTGGCAAATTCACAAATATTTGGAAATTAACATAAATAATGAATGTTTCAAAAAATTATCACAAAGGAAATTAGAAAATATCTTCCTGGGGGTGTCTGGGTGGCTCAGTTGGTTAAGTGTCTGACTTTGGCTCAGGTCATGATCTCGTGGTTTGTGCGTTTAAGCCCTGCATCAGGCTGTACGCTGATAGCTTGGAGCCTGGAACCTGCTTCACATTCTCTCTCCTTCTCTCTTTGCCCCTCCGCTGCGTGTGCTCTCTCTCTCAAAAATAGACATTAAAAAAATATCTTTCTAAAACTTAAGTGACACAGTGGGAAATTTATAGTTTTAAATGACTACATTAAAAAGAAGAAAGATGTCAAATCAACCTGAAGTTCCACTTTAAGGTATCGGAAATAAAGGGGAAAATTAAACCCAAATCAAGCAGAAGGAAAGAAATAATGAGACTAGAACAGAAAATAAAGAATTAGCAAATAGAGCTACAATAGAGAAAATCAAAGCAAAAGTTGCCTTTCTGAAAACAATACTGAAAAACCCGTATAGCTACACTGGCCAAGAAAAAAGAATAGTCAAATTACTAAAATCAGAAATTAAAGGAACATTATTACCAACTTTAGAGAAATAAAAGCTAGTAAGGGATTGTTATGAACAATCCTATGCCAACAAATTAGATAATGGATGAAAAGGATGAATTTCTGGAAAGATACAAACTATAAAAACTCAGATGAAAAAGAAAACTATAGACCAACATTATTTATATGTATATACATTCTCCACACTAGCAAACTTGATTCTACAGCATCTCCTGGGGATAAAGAAATGGGAACCTACATGGAATAATTAGTGTGTCCTTGAAATAACTCTGATTGGCCTCTGTGTCCACACCCAAAATCCAAGAATATGAACATGACACAAATTTTGTTCTTAGTTTTTACGTAGGTGCCCATGACACAGGCCAGATAAAGTTTTCTTTTCCTCTGGCAAAAAAAACTTTCTCTGAAAGGAACATATACAACAGTGTACATGTCTTTTTTTCACTCTCTCTCTCCCTGATGACTTTGAGAAAAAAAATGATCTGATGTCTTGAATCTTTAAAATCATAGAATATTAATGTAATATTATAATTCTAAAATAATAAAGTATCTCACATCAAGCACTAAAAATAGGTCAACCACTCACTTTACACAGATTTTAAATATTTGAACAGCTCTACTTCTATTACTGCCCTTTCTTCTTACAAACCAAACCCGAAGAACTGAAATTTCCTTTGTTTCCTAATTATGTGACGACAGGCAGAGTAATTGAACTACAGAGCAACAGTTGCCTGGGTTCAAACTCTGAGATCATGAAGAGTAATCCAATCCCCTTATTTTACAAATGAAGGAATTGAGGCTCAAACACACTAAGCATGTCACCTTGCTTAGGAACAGTCCTTAGGAAGAAGGACTTTCCCCGCTTTTATTGGTCTGGCTGTGCAGTGACTGCTCCAACGGCACGTCTCCTCTGCAGAGGAGAGCAGTCACCTCCTCATGGGCACTGGACGGCCTTCTCTTCCACTCCCAGACTCGTTGAAACTTTGGATGTTTTGTGTATCTTTATGGGCAGTTTAACTTCTCAAACATTGCAAATGTACTTAAGGATTTAAATTCAAAAGCCAAGTAAACAAAATGCAACACATACTAGATGCTTACAGGTTCATAATTTCATTATGGGACTGGACCACCCCTTGGTGGGAATCTGGAAGATCTAGGTGTGACAACTATACACGTATCAGTTTGAATTGAATTGTCCTTATTTGGTGTCTTTTTAGGAGAGAGAGTGGGTGATGCAGGTAATGATGCTACTGACTGCAAGTAAAAAGAACCTCACAGGATGAAAAGTAGAATTGGAAAAGAACTGGGAAAAAAATTGGGAAAAATTCTATTACGCTTTTGAAAATTAGTACATATGAGAGGCTATTTGGTACGTTTTGTAAAAATTTTAATGATAGGCAGATGCAGACTATTGCTACAAGCATGTGTTTGGATGATTTGGAGAAAGTAAGATTAAAGAATCTAACACAGTGATATGTAGAATATATCTAAAATTTTGAATTAATGGAATGAAAGAATATACACACATTCTAAAAAATACAAAAACATCTGATGTGGAATACACACAAAATACATGTACAGTCTGAAGGAAAGATACATTATACAGTTCTTCCTATCCTCAGGAAATTTCTAAAGCAAGTATTCACAGTACATAGGCTTTATATTTGTGAAACATTGAGGGCTTGACTACATATAAAATATTCTGTAAAGCAGGGAAAAAGGATCTAACCCCAAAGGGGTAAATTTAGGGTGTTTACCTTTCTTTTCCAGAAGGATCCTTGATCTGGGCGAATACATTATCCTCTCTATTCAGGAAAAAAAAAGTGGGGGTGGGGTGGTGGGGAGAGGGAAGAGAGTTAAGGAGACATGAGGCAATAAATCAGAATTGAGTGACTACTAGCTTTGGTTAGACTTCTTATTTAGCCAGTTCATTGAACAGATTGAACTTAATATAGACCATTCAGGAAACCATATTTTTCTTACCATTTTTCTCAAAACCTTTATCTGATCTTCCTTCTCTGTCCTGGACAATATGTCTGGCAAATTCCATGGCTTTCTTGGTTATATTCTGATGCTAGGACAATCATATTTGCAGATAATAAGATCTAATATCAAAAGAAGTATGTGAGTAGTGAGTGGCATAAGCTAGAGTCCCAAGAGATGTAATTCATCCTGAGGACACACTGTGTCTTTCATTGGTATCACCTAGTTGAGAATTTTAGCAATTGTAAGGGTAGAGCATGCTAAGGGCTATTAATACTCCACTTCCTAACAGTGATTCCTCATTTCCATCTCACCAGTGAGTAATCCAACAACAGCATCTCATCATGAGGGTCTGCTGCTTGGCATTGCTCTTGGTACCAAGTGCCAAGAGATTAGATTAGCTTCTCCTTAAAAGCAGATTCTGAGCCATGGACTCAGAAATGACTATTTAAGAAAGTTCTCTCAGAAAAAAATAGTAAGGCATGGGGAAGCATGATGGAGAACGGAATAAAGCAAGGTTTAATTTCAGATGAAATCTCACACTCCATTCCAAATGGAGCTATAGATTAAAATTACATGTGAGAATACTATCTGTCTTGAAGCAATGTGCTGGGCTTTTGTTTTTCCACACCACTTAGCTCTTAGCTTCAGGAAAAGTTGTGTATGTGTTGGAGATGTGGGTAAACTTTTCAGGCACTTCTGGTTTTCCAAACTTGCAAGACCACTTAGGTACCCAAAGGAAATCCTCTGGAAGCCCAGTTGAGAGAAAACACAATGCAGAACATGAGGGATTGACATATGTAGCTAATAAAGAATTGGAGGGAATCAGAGTAGAACACTGACATTGTTTGTTATGAAGGTTCCCATTGAACTGTTCCCATATGATACCAGGAATGTGATCTTCCCTATGTACTTGGTTATTTATTATCAGCAATTTAGCAGGAATCTTCCTAACTGGAATGGCAATGGTAAGATAGTCTGAGCATCGTTCTACCATCACAAAACCTCATTCTGCTAAAAAATATGTGGAAAATTTCTCCAGTTTTAATTTTTCAGATTACTGTGTTCCTATCTAATGGGTTTAACTACCTCTCTAGCTTCTTGTATCTATTTCATGTTGATTTGTTGCCATCTCATTGTTACTAATCAACCAATTGATTAGTTTTTGTTGCTAGTCTGTATAATAGCTCAGCCATGCCCAACTTGGGCAACCATGTTTTGTAGTACTGAATCAGTCCTTCAGTGCTGTGGCAAGACCTTCATAAATACATAGTCTGCCCTTCCTTTTCACCTCATGACTATTGCTGTCTGAGTCAAGATGCTTCCTATTCACGTGAAAATACTGAATGCTACACCGGCTTACCTTTGGCTGGCTACAATTAATGTATAGCAGGTATCTTATGTGTTAGGTGATGGGAATGCAAGAGTGAACAAAGCAGTCAGTGTGATGACAGTTAACTTTATATATCAACTTGGCCTGGCTGAAAGATGCCCAAATCACTGGCCAAACAGTATTTCTGGTGTCTATGAGGATGCCGTTTTAGAAGAGATTGGCATTTGGATCAGTAGACTGAGTAAAGAAGAATAACCTCACCAATGTGGGTGGGCATCTTCCAATCCATTGAAGACCGGAATAGAACAAAAAGGCAGATGAAGGGCAAATTTGCTCTCTCTGCTTGAGCTGAGACTTCTATCTTCTCTTGCCCTTGGGTATCAGCACTCCTTGTTCTCAGACTTTCAGACTCAGACCAGGATTTACACCATCATCACCCCCATAATCATTTCTTCAGCCTCAGATCCAATGACACCACTGGCTTTCTTGATTCTTCAGTTTGCAGATGGCAGATCATGGGGCTTCTCTGCCTCTGTAACTATATAAGCCAATTTTTATAATCAGTTTCTGTCTCTCCCCACCTCCTGTCTTCTACCCCCCATTTCAAATATAGATATTTAGATAGAGTTTTGCTGCAGAACCACTATCTGTATCTATCTCCTACTGGTTCTTTTTCTTTGGAGGATGCTGACTGATCAGATACAGTCAAGTAACTTGTGAAAACTATTTGTGCATTCAGCCTTTAGACCTAAAGTAGGAAGTGACCATAGTTTAGAGACTCAGAGAGATTTCTCCAGCAGTGACTAAGGTTGAGACCCTCAGAGAGATTACAAAGAAAAGAAAACTTGTATTTTTAAAACCTATTTATTTGGTTCACAGCTATCCCCATGATAGAGGTGTCCTTAAAATGTCTATTTGGGTTATCAGAATTGCTGTGCAGCAGTGAATTTTGTGTATTGTTTACTTTTCTGCATGGTATTTCATTTGAAAACATTTTTTAGTCCTTAGATATTTGAATCAAGAGTACATACTTGGATGTGATGTAGAGACTACTGGATAACATTCTGAATTTTGAAGAGAATGCAGTAATGGATGCAACTTATGAATTGTTTCCTTCAGTACAGGTTGTGTGTGTTGCACATGTGAGAGAGAGAATAAGAGTGCAAATACTGGTGACTAGAAGTTGACTGTGGCAGAAATTTATGTTTTCAGTAGTCTGGTTCTGCTCTGCATCCGGATAAAGCTGACGCCTTGATGGTCACATGAATCGTTCTAACCAGTAAATACGTGCGGAAGTCACACGAGCTGTCTCTTTTGGATGAATTTAGACATTATTTTGGTTCGTTTTTTTACTTTGAAATAGTCGTGGTGTTTCACTATACTTTTTCAAGAAGTTTGCACTGAGAGAGACTAGGTACAGAATATATAGGATCACTCCGTATCATTCACGTATGATAACTTGTGAATTTGCAATCGTGTTATTAATATGTGAAGATACAGAATATTCCCTCACCACGAGAATTCCTCATGTTACACTTTTCATTCACTTTTCATTTCATTCACATTTCATTTCATTCACAATTCATTCATTACACCTTTCACTTTTCTCATGCACCCACCCTTTTCCTTAACCCATGGCAACTAGGAATCTGTTCTCTATTTCTAGAATTTTGACACCTTAAGAATGTTATATAAACAGAATCCTAGCGTATGCAATCATTTGGGATTGGGTTTTTAATTCAGTGTAATTCTCTGAAGAGTCATCCAGCTTTTTATTGTATCAATAGATTGCTTTTTAATTTTTTACTATTCTGAAGTATGGAAGTACCACATTATGTTTAACCATTTATGTATTAAAGGTCATCTGATTTATTTCCCCTTTGGGATGATTATGAGTAACACTCCTATAAGCATTTGTGTGCATGTTTTTGTGTGAATCTATTTTTTTATTTAATTGGGATAAATGACTGAGAGTCATGTATAAATGACTGCCCAGTGACTGCCCATTTCTGGATCATGTGGTAGCTGCATTATTAGTTTGTTAATACATGACTGTACAATTTTAAAGTCCTGCCAGCAATATGAGTGAGTGACCCATTTTCTCCACAGCTTTGGAAGACTTTGGTGTTGCCATTTTTTATTTTAGCTATTCAGATAGATGTGTATTTATATTCACTAGAGTTTCAATTCTCATTTCCCTATTGGTTAATGATGTTGAAATATTCTCATGTAATTATTTGACAGTTCACGTAAGTTTTGAGAGTACCTTGTGTCTTCCAGGTACTAGTCCAACATCAGAGAAAACATTTGTGTTTTTGTTGTTGTTTTTATTATTTTAGAGAGAGTGCACACGTGGGAAAGGGGCAGAGGGAGGGAGGGAGAAAGAGAAAGAATCTTAAGCAGGCTCCACGCTCAGTGTGGAGCCTAACTCGGGGTTCACTCCCATGACCCTGGGATCATGACCTGAGCCAAAATCAAGAGTTGGAGGATGTTCAACTGACTAAGCCAGTTGGGAGCCTTGTGTCAAAGAAAATATTTGTAAACCAAGTATCTGAATTTGTAGGTTGTCAAGGTAAAACTAAAGACACCCCAAACTCCTGTATTGCTAATTTGCTGTGGACTTCAGCTTTCTTACTTGTAATAGGTGGAATTATACGTTTATATTCTTATAAGTTAAAACGCACACAAAAAGGATCAGAATCTATCATAATGTAAACTTTCAGTAGATGTTATTTGTATTTTCTGGAAAAGAAAAGAATTATAATGAGGTTAAAATGTGGTTTTGAAAACTAACAAAAGTCCATCTGGCCAAGCAAGCTACGAAAATTCTTTTGGGATAAAAATGTAGCTATCAAAGAAGTTCAGCAGGGTGAAAGGTTGCTACTCCACGACCTCACATCCAGGTTGTAATGAAAGGAAATCCAGACCAAATTTTTACGAATTTTTTGGCATCCGAGATAAGGAAGTCGCAGTCATTTTAGGTGCTCTGATTACCACCTTGCATGAAAGCTTTAGAGGAAAATGCCAAGGTCAAAGATGTAGGACTTAGTGACCTTTAGCAGATCAAATCCAGAATTTATAGTTGCCCACCAGTGAACGCCTCTCCATGTTCTTAGAACCTGTCCATGCAAGGATGAGGAGTGTCATGAAACTCCTGAAGTCCTCACTTTCCTGATCTCTGTCCCTTGAAATCATTCCACAGAACATTATTTCACAAGCATCTCTTTTTATAAGGTGAGTGCTAGTTAGTAAAGTAGGTCATTGGTAGGGATATTACAGATAGAAATACCTGTGGTAGACATTCTTTGTATGTGGCCCTTTTAATGGCTTTCTCCTTGAATACCCTTCAAGTGTACAATTTATTTATTAGGTAATTATGTCTTCACTGTGCTTTCTTAGCAAGTCTGTAGGAGTTGCCCTAAACTAAGAAACATAGTAACTATAATACTAAATAATATAATTACATCTTAAGTAGGCTACATCTTATATCCAGGCCCTTTCTCACTCTCTGAAGATTTTTTGAATGTGTTTTTTTTTTCGCATTTAAAATAATTTACACGCACATCAAAAAATCTGTTTGATATAAAATGTTATAGAGTAAAAGGTTAGTCTCCCTCTTATAGTGTCTCTAAATTGTCTTTTGAATTTTGGATATATATTGGTAGTTTGCATAAATTATCAGCAGAATTTTGAATATATACCTATATATAATATATATTTGTATGTAGTGACAAAGCAAATACAGTAAAACCTTGGATTGTGAGTAACTTGTCCTGTGAGTGTTCCGTGTTCCGCAAGGTGAGCAAACATTTCTAATAAAGTTTAACTTGATAAACAAGCGATGTCTTGCAACATGGGTGGCGTGTGATGCCAAACGCGACATGATCACAGCTGAGCTCATGGTTCTTGAAATTCACTTTGATACACAAGCGTCTTGGATTACAAGCCTGTTTCCGGAATGAATTATGCTCACAAACCAAGGTTTTATGTATTAGCACAATGTAATGCTTTGCACTATGCCTATTTTGATATGAAACAAATTTGAAACTTCGTGTTTTTTGATGTGTATATGTTCTTTTGTAGTTTTGTAAGTAAACTGTTAGAAATATTGTCTAAATTTATGCTTTCTATGCTGTACTTTTTCTTTTCAGTCAGTATCTGTTCATTTCCTACTTTGAGTGATACAAGCATGAAAACACTTAGAACTCCTTTTTATCCTTTTCCTTGTGCTTCACCAGAGTTTGATTTCTTAGGTTGTACTGTAATTATCAAACAGTGGGGGGTATCACAGAAGGGAAATGGGTGTACTGAAAATTCTGCCTACCCATGGGTCTGACTGAATCCTAAATCACATATGTCTGTATAGAAGTGAATAAAAGTAGCTCAGCTAAATTAACATTAAATATAACAGTACTTGATTTAATGCCATAAACTTCATGGTTTAGTAGGTATATACTATTATTACCTTATTTTTAAATATTTTTTTTTTTTTGAGAGCAAGAGAGAGGGAGAGAGAGTGAGCAAGGTGGGGAGTGGCAGAGAGAGAAAGGGAGAGAGAGAATCCCAAGCAGGCTCCATGCTATCAAGGCAGAGCCCAACGTGGGGCTGGATCTCACAAACCATGAGATCATGACCTGAGCTGAAAGCAAGAGTCAGACACTTAACCAACTGAGCCACCCTGGTGCTATGGAAAATAGTACTTTCCAAAACTAACCAACTAGTAAGTGACAGAGCCGGGATTCAAAGGCAGGCAGCCTCCAGGGAAAATAGCTAACAATATTGCTATCTCTCCCCATTCATTCAAGTCTGTGCTCAGATGTTACTTTGTACAAGAGGCATTCTAGATTTGAGTCCCATTATTCCTTAATGCTGTCTGTCTTCTTAAGATTTCATCATAAACTGTATTGCCACAGACACTCTATATTTATGTATTTGCTCACCCACTACCTCTTTTAGACTTTGAACTGTTCAAGAGCTAGGACCTCAACTCTTTTATTGTCAACCATTTCCACAATGCCTAGACTAGGATCTGGCTAATATGCATTATTTGTGAGCATTGAGTTAATTCCATGGACCAACATGAACACCTGACTGTTAGCAGTTAATGGGAGTGCTGACATGCTGGGCCATGGTTTGTTTGGTTGTCCATTTTCCTTTAAGTCTTAGAATGGACTCTAGTCATATGGAAGAATGGAAACATTTGCTATATCCAGTTGTGGGATTATGTTGTTTGATCCTATAAATTTGGTCTTATTTATGTACAATTCTTGAAAACTGTTTTCAGAGGTACTGGCATAAGAAACTTTAAACTGGGAAGGTTGTGGCATCGTAGATGCTCAACATTTTAAAGAGCAAACGCACAAGAGCATCAGAGGCTTTGGCCAAATCGAGGGGAAAGCAGTCAAGTAGTAAAGTGTATTCCAAAGACACAACTGTAACAATTGCTGTCACTGTTCAGCTTGCAGAGTCTCTGGGTTGCTGAGGCCTCTTCGCCATGTGCTTCCATGTCTTTGTTCATTGGGTTGGCTATAACAAAATACCATAGACTAGACTGTTAGAATACCATGAGCTAGCAAATTTATTTCACACAGTTCTGAAGGGTGAAAGCCCAAGAACGAGGTGCTGGCCTCGTCAACTGAGGGCTGTCTTCTGGGTTGAGTCTCCGCCTCGCAGCCTCGCAAGGCAGAAGAGACTAGGGAACTCTCTGGGACTTCTTTTATAAGGACACTAATTCCATTCTTAAGGTTTCTGCCCTTCTGACCTAATCACCTCTCAAAGGCTTTGCCTCCCAATATTACTTTGGGGGTAAGATTTCAACATATGAATTTTGGGGGACACAAACATTCAGACCATAGTGTTTATCCACAGAGAGATGTAATGAAGTGCATCTCTTTATATAGAAATATTCTAATAAATGTTCATTTACTTCACATTTGTGAATCTCTTCATAGTCAGGAAACTTTATTATTCATCTTCGTATTGTCAGTATCTAGCCTAACATCATGTGTATCAAAGATATTGAAAAATACTTGCTGTGCTAATTATTGGCCTCATTCTAGCCTGTGTTTTAATTCATCTTACATGCAACTGAGCAATGCCTTCTCACTTTAAAAATATTTTTTGCCTAACCCTTTATGCACTACACCCAGAATGCAGTTACAACCTGCTCTTTGCCTAGACTCACAACTTCTCCCACCTCTGTTCAATTTTATTTCCTCTGTACTTACTATAGCAGTCCTGAAGCTCAGTGTAGTATACAGAGGCTTCTAACTCTCCCCTTTATATGATCTGCATGTTCTATTTGAGCTCTGTTATTCCATACACCTCATAGCTTTGTGCTTGCCTCAGCACATCACCATCAACCACAGCTTGCTTCACGTCACACAGAAATGTGTCGTTTTCTATTGTACATTTTCACCATGGAATTAAATTCAGTCCCCTTAGCCTAACATTCAAAATGTGTTAATACCTTGGATTTTGAAATGGAGCTTCTATCAAAAACTCATGCACTTCTGGTTCTGATCACTTTACCTCACTCTTTTTTTTTCCTACCTTGAGCATACCAGCTTCTTTTCCCTCATGTTCTCTGGGAAAACTTTCCACATGAGTCTACCTACTGCTGCTGCTTATGAAAAAATATTTGTCTACACCTCCATTAATGACTTGATACATTCTCCCTTATTAGAAATGAAAGCATTCTGTTTTATTAAATCTCTTTTATGCTTCCTTATTTTCTAATGGCACCTAACATAGTTGTTTGTATTTAGAAAATACCCACTTTTGTGTATTTTTTTATTCTGAATGTGAGACTCACCTGCCAGAAAAGTAGCCCATTATGAGTAAACATGCATCATAGCTGTCATGAAAATGACCTTGGACCATAATCTGAGCAACTGAGAATCACACTGTAAAGAAACAGATTAAAACCTTGGTTTGCAAGCATAATTTGTTCTGGAAACATGTGTATAATCCAAAGAACTCATATATCAAAGCAAATATCCCCATAAGGAATAATGGATACTCAGATGATTAATTCCACAACCCAAAAATATTCATATAAAATATCTACAATACTGTAATATAATACAAAATAATAAAATACAAAATATAAAGAAAAATTAACCCGCACTTACCTTTGAAAACATTTGTGGCAACTTTTCTACATCTTCCAGAACACGTGGCCATAGCTTTGATATTCTCGTGACTCCTTTTGGTGCATCTAGCCCCCTTATTTCTTCTTTCTTCGTTAATATTGTGCAGATGGTCAACGTAGGCTTCTTATAAAGTCTTGCAGTTTTGGCCACTCGCATACCTTGTTTGTACTTCTCAATGATTTCCTTCTTAATTTCCACCATAATCATCTCCTTCTTACTGCCTTTTCTTTTCAAACTTTTTCTGCATGTGGGCCACTGTATACACTTGCATGGATGTTGACTATAGTACAGTATTAATAAACTCTTATCATCTACTGTATTAATGCAACTAGCGATAAGGCAGCAGAGGGAAGGGTCTATATCTGCAGGCAACCTGACCTAGAATGAAGCAAAGCATTCCTAAGCTTACTCTTGTCTGGAAAAGTAAAGGACTGTCCATAGGTGCTTTGAAGAGACAAAATACACTAGTGCCAGTTGTAGGCACCTTCCAACATTCTGAAAAATCACTGATTTCTGCCAAACACTGTAGTCTGAGACTGAGCATCTGAGCATGGGAAAATATCACCCAGAATCTTGCAGAGAGACAGAGAGAGAGAGAGAGAGAGAGAGAGAGAGAGAGAGAGAGAACCATTGGCTTAGTTGTGGTAATACAACATTCAGCGTCACATACGACTTGTATTGCAAGACATCGCTCATTTATCAAGTTAAAATTTATTAGAAATGTTTGCTCGTCTTGTGGAATGATCACAGAACAAGTTACTTGCAATCCAAGGTTTTATTGTAATAGGAAACAAAGATTACAAAACACATAAAATTTTAAAAATTGATCTTAGCCAGTTAGGAGAAAGAGGCAAAAATGTATTTGGATAAGAGTTGGTTTCATTCTTTGAAACGTTATTCAGCACATTTTCCGATTTTTATTATCTTCAATGTTGCCAAATCTCCTGTTCCTCAGAGAATCTGGTGTGGAAAGATCAACACCATTACCTCAGTTTGTTTAGAATCTGGCAAGGATGATTGTCATAAGCATCGGGAGGCAGGCTAAGAGTGATTATGCTGTACCCTTGGTACATGGTACCAGGGAAAAAATAACCAGGATTCTTAAATTTTCCTTTTTTTTTTTTTTGGTAGACCATGTTGTTTAGGCTCAGAAAAGATGATTGGTGAGGAAACTGGGAAAATTATTGATTATTGGCTGGGAGAAAGCTTTATTGCCAGAGAGAGCAGCTTTCGCATAGATAGTGAGGCAGGGAGGATAATAAAACTTTCAAACAATGGGAAAGAAAAAAGTGTGTTTCTGCATGTAAAGAGTAAGTATGGAATGTAAAAACCAGATCATTTGGGGAATTTTAGAACTAGTTCCAGACTTTGGGCTTTATTGTAATTGCTATAAAAACCTCTGAAGAGGTTGGAGTTCACATTTCCTATATAGGATTATCAGATAGAACACGGTGGAATAGATTGGTTGGACTGCTAACAGTGGATGATGGGGACCAGGTAGAAGATGTTATTTCAGGTGAGGGAGTTGGAAGATTTGACTCTATGTAACACGATGGAGTGCAAACATTTCTGGTTATCCATTTATTACAATGCTAAATTACAGAATAATTTGAACCATATTGGATTTTTAAAAAAAGAAAGCAAGGCTTATTATATTTTTAAAATATAAACTGCCTGCCAAGTTTTTTGATGAATAGAGAATATAAAGTAACCCAGCACTGAGCAGGAGATAACTTGAGAACCAAGATAAAAGAGAAAGATCATATTAAAAAAAAAGACATTTTGAAGACATTCGGGTCTCTAAATTGTGATGTGGAATAGGTATTTTAATTTTTAATTTATTTTTCCTTCTCTAATATCAGCATATAATATAAGGTGTATGGGTATAAACATGTGCATGTATGAATATATGAACACAGATAAGTGAATTAATAATAAATGAACTGAAAATTAAATACAATGTTATGATATAGGTGCCCAATTCAAACAAGATGTTCTAAAAGGAAATTTAAATAAGAGCCTCCTGGTTCTGGTTTAGTCTAACCTGTTTGTATTAAATACAAACCTATTGTATTAAACTTAACACATTTTAACTAGAGTATTAAATAACTAGGAAATCATGGTGTTCCAAAAAACTCCCAGTTTGGGTGACTTAGAAATGTTTTATTTTTTTTAAGCATTCCTTCTATTTATCCTTTCACTTTTCTTCAAACATAACATTTTGTGGGTAGATTTCTCCTCTTCCCCCTACAATGTAAAAAGCTAGAAGGAGCATTGCTTCCAACTTAACAACATATACTGGATAATCTGTAAAGTCACAACTTTTCTTGAATTCATCAGAGAGCTGAGGTCACGGTGAAACCAATGGACCCTAAATCAAAGCAAAGATAAACACTGTTAAGGAGGATTAGACAGTAGGACTTGCTCATTGGGAGCAGCTGTTGGGTTCTGGGGGGCATTCCAGAAAGTAGGAAGAATTGAGCTGCATTTTTAAACAGCATGCTAGTGGCTGATTGTGGGTGAGTATGAGAGTATGGACACCCTGAGTTGCACAGGCACGAAGAGGATTCCTACCCCCTTGAAGGCTTTTCACAGACCTCACTGGATGCCCACAAGAAACATTGAAGGCGGATCCAGAGAACAGAGAAAGGTTCCCTTTGAGGTAGGCCTGGCAGAAGGCTTTGCATCTACTGTATCATCCTGAAGCAGCTCACCCTCTCACCCTCAGGACAAGGATGAAGACTCATTGCAGCTGAAGGAAGGGAACAGAAAACCTCCTATGCCTAGAGTTGGTGGGGGGAATATATCCAGGGCCAAGATAATTCATGGAAAGCATCACTGGGAAGACCTTGCATGGAGATCCAGTATTTGGGCCACTGATCCATTGCTTCTCCACTCCAAATGTGTCTGTCCTTGTCCTAAGTGATACTCAAACAATTTGTTTCCTTAAAAGAACTCTAGAGTACAAATCAAAACCACAGTGAGATACCCACCACTCTGCATTCCCACCAGCAGTGGGAATGCCACTCTAGAAAACAGTATGGAGGTTCCTCACAAAATTAAAAATAGAACTACCCTACGACCAGCAATTGCACTATGAGGTATTTATCCAGAGGATACAAAAATGCTGATTTGAAGGGGCACATGCACCCCAGTGTTTATAGTAGCACTAACGACAATAGCCAAAGTATGGAAAGAGTCCAAATGTCCATTGATGAATGCTTAAAGAAGAAGTGTGTGTATGTATGTATACACACACACACACACACACACACACACACACACACACACTGGAATACTACTAAGTGATGAAAAAGAATGAAATCTTGCCAATGGCAACAATGTGGATGGAACTACCATGTATTATGCTAAGTGAAACAAGTCAGAGAAAGACAAATATAAGATTTCACATATATGTATAATTTAAGAAACGAAACAGATGACCAGAGGGGTAGGCAAGCAAAAATAAGATAAAAACAGGGAGGGAAACCATAAGAGACTCTTAAATACAGAGAACAGACCGAGGGTTGGAGGGAGGTGGGTGGTGGATGGGCTAAATGGGCAATGGGCATTAAGGAGGGCACTTGTTGGGATGAGTACTGGGTGTTATATGTAAGTGATGAATCACTAAATTCTGCTCTTGAAACCATTATTATACTATATGCTATCTAACTTGGATTTAAATAAATTTTTAAAAAAGAGAGCACTAGAGGAAGACAGGTTCTCTTTCCCGATTCTGGAAAGCTTTGCTGCTTTTTGTTCCAGTGAGGGGCTGGTATATTGACATGTTGGCACCTGCTGGAGTTCACTTACTTCCATGAGTTTCAGTCACATTCTGCAGGGATCTTCACTAAGAGGATCCCTAGAGCCATCTTTTTGGATCCTTCTTGGGACCCCAGGAAGCTCCCTAGAGAGTTTCCTAGCACCCTCCCTTCTGCTGGAATCTTCCCAGTGATGTTCTGGTGAGTCCAGCTGGTGCCCAGACAGGATCCCCTAAGTTCAACAGAACACCTGTCTGACAGCTTGACAGTGTCCTGGTGAATTTCCTGCCCACCTGCCTTAGTCTGCTGATAAGCTTTTGGGGAAAAAGTTACTGCCTGCCACTTCTGGTCCACAGTTCTGTGTTCACAACCCCCCCTATCATCAGTGTCCCAGAGGCAGGTTTCCAGCCTACCAGCCCAGCCTGTAGTCTTCAACCCACCTGTTTCAGCCCACCAACTGTGTATCAGCTCTGATCATGAATAGTTCAGATACAGATGCTGGAGCCCTATATCCTCCAATGAAATCTGAATCCCAGGCTTGAGAAGGATTATCTCCTTCAAAGTCCATCTTCCTAGGGTTACTCTCTCTCTCATCAGTGAATTGTTCTTTAGGAATTTCCTTTTATTCCCTTTTAGTAGTCAATGCCTTGGAATATTTCATGGTTCTTCCATGAACAATATGGTTCCATCGAGATGTGGTTTCCATGTCCTGACTGGACCTTAAATGATACAGAATTAGTACCATAAGTGGTCTCAGGAGATAGATTCACAAAGATGAGGTTTGGGATTTATTTGATCCTGCTTTTGGGATTGAGCCCAATGGATAGACTGGACCATTTATTAATTTCTTACCAGGTCCAAATTCACCAAACTGTGATACTGAAACTTCAAAACAAACAAACAAAAAAAGTTTCAACAGCAGAGGGCACTGGAGGGACACTCAGGGAGAATGGGGCTTTTCATCCTTGTTCTAAAGTGCTTTGTTTCTGCTGCTGGGAAGCTGGGCTAGCCTGCATGACACCCAGGAGAGCAAATTCTCAGTGAATTTCAGCAGCTCTCACTGTTGACTGTCTGAGCTTTTCAGCAAGCAGCGCTTACAGAGTTGCCCAGTAAGATCTGTGGCCCCAGCTGGCTTCCTTGTGGTTCCACAGTATGGAGAGTGCCACAGATGCCTCACCTGACTTCCCTGAGGCAAATCTAGTGGCTCCCCCCAGGAACAGTATCTGGGCAAGCTCCAGGGATTCTCCCTCTAATTTCTTGGCAAGTTTAACAGCAACGCATGTGGGCAGATTCCCATTGAATTCCATGGGTGGCCCAGCTGGCTTCCCCATGTTCAGTAGTATCTCGCATGGCCAGATTTCTCACTTCTGCAGGCTCCATAGCCAGCATCTCAGACAGTTCAATATATACTCCCTTTTGTTCTTAGCTGTTTCCCAGTGGCTTTCTGCTGAATCCAGCTTGTACCCTTTCTAGCTTTCGAGCAAGTTCCAAAGCATCCCCACACCAGATTCACAGTGTGTGTGTGTGTGTGTGTGTGTGTGTGTGTGTGTGTGTGTGTGTGTGCATGTGTGTATATGTATATGTGTGTGTGTATATATATATACATATACATATATATACGTACACATGTATATACATATATATGTGTGTGTGTGTGTGTGTGTGTGTGTGTGTGTGTGTGTGTGTGTGTGTGTATTTATTTATTTATTTATTTGCACCCAGAAAGTAGTTTCCTGCCCACCCAATGTAGCCTTCTGGCACTCCAACAGGAATTTCCAAATGCTTTTCTGAACTTGTACTATCTTGTCCATCAATCTAATTGAACAAACACCCCAGTGCCAACTGTGGAAAGTCTCTTGCCTGGGAGGAATTCAGGAGCCTTCTCCACTATCCAGTGTGTTGCAATTCCACCCTCCTTCAACAATGACTGAATTCCAACCTTGAAAGGAGCCCATGCTTCCATGTTTGTTTCACACTTGGATACTCCCTCTCAACCCAAGGATATTATTTTGAGGTCTCTCTTATCTCCTAGCAATTTAATTCCTTGCTGATCGTTAATCACTCTTTATATTAAAAATTTCCATTTCATTTTACTCTGAGGTCTCTATTTACCGACTAGTTCTAACACATTTAAAAGGAGAGTGCCTAACTAAGATTGATGTTGAACCAAAGAAACCTTGAGGGTCCCTCTGCCCAACTACCTCAGCTAGCATGTACCAAGTAACAAAAACCAGCAGATCTACACAAATTAATAATGTTGGAAATGGAACAAGAATACAAAATGATTTTTCCTCCATTTAATTGCTCTTAAATGTGACTGTTGAAAAAATAGCATTTGTCTGTTCATAGTATATGTAAAAGTAAAATGTAATACCAAATTAGTACAATGGATAGGAAGAATGCATTTGGAGTATGTTGTTTGAGGTCCTTAGAATACAGCTACAGTATTTTTATATTATCTGGATATAGACCACGACTCATTAAATACATATATTGTAAACTCAACATCTATTGGGGGGACATATTATAAAAGAGTGCTAACTAGTAAGCTGATTATAGATATAAAATGAAACAATAATAGTCCAAAAGAAGAAAAAAAATAAAAGAAACAACAGATGAAATGAATAGAAAACAGCTGGGAAGATTTTTAATCCAGCCATATCAATAATCACATTAAATCTCAATGATCTAAACTCAGGGGTCAGCAAATTGTAGACCAAGGGCCAAATCCAGCCATGCCCATTTGTTTGCATATTGATTATGGTTGATCTTATACTTACAGAATTGGTTAGTTATGACAGAGACCTAATGGCCTGAAAACATGAAAATAATTATGATCTGGCCTATTACAGAAAAATTTACCAACTTCTAAGAACATCAATGAAAAAAACCAGAGATGGTAAATTTGATTTAAAAAAAATCCCAAGAACCAACTACATGCTAGGTATAGGAAAGCCACTTTAAATATGAAAATATATATAAGTTAAAAGAATTGAAAAAGATGCTAGAAAAACACAATAAATTTAAAAAGAATTATAGTGGTGGTGTTTCCATCAGAAAAAGTAGACCAGTATAGGGGATGAGATTAGGGATATAGAAGAATAAATAAGAACACAGTATAATGATAAAAGGGTCAGTTCACAGCTATGTACCTAGTAACTTCAAAATATACAAAGTAAATACTATAAGAATGTTAAAAAGAATTAAATAAATCCATAATTACACATGAAGATTTTAACACTTCAAGGTTAACAAATGTAGAAAGTAAGTATATAGAAGGTACAAGCACCGTTATCAGCCAATTTGACCAAATATATGTAAAATGTATGCATATATACACTTATTTTTTGACTGTTCATGGTAGAATCAATAAACTGTATAATGTAGGCCATAAAAAATCTCAATAAATTAAAAAGGATTGAAACAATACAAAGTATGTTTTCTGACCAGAGTGAAAGTAAACTAAAAATTATGAACAGAGATATGTGGAAAATAGCCAAATACCTGGAATTTTTACACTTGAAAATAAATTGTGGATCAAATAGCTAATCATGGAATGATACAAAAATATTTTAAATTGAAGGAAAATGGAAATGCAGCATATCAGATTTATGGAATAATGCTAAGGTTTTTTGAAAAGTTTATAGCTTAAAAATTATCAAATTAGTGATTGAAGCTTACATTTTAAGAAACTAGGAAAAGAACAAAACTACATTCAAAATAAGCAGAAAATATGGAGTTAAGATCAGTGCCCCAAATGAATTGATTTTCAATATACTTTCAATGAATAGTTGGAAATTGCAATAAAAAAAACCCATAAGGGGTGCCTGGGTAACTTAGTCAGTTAAGTGGCCAACTTGATTTTGGTTCAGGTAATGATCTCACAGTCGTGAAATTGAGCCCCAGCATCAGGCTCTGTACTGGGCATGGAGCCTGCTTAAGATTCTATCTCTCCTTCTACCCCTGCCCCACCAGCTCACACTCAGTCTTTCTCTCTCTCAAAACATAATAATATCTAAAAAAAAATTAAAAAACATAAGAATTATGAATATTTAAATTTCATTAAATAAGTGCATTACTTGCCCTGTGAACTGAAATATTAGAAAAATTAAAGAAGCTCCCGATAATTGGAGAAATGTACTATGCTCATGGATCATAGGACCCACCCTATGTTTATTGTCCAAAATTTTTACAGGTACTGAAAACTTCATGGATATGGCAATTGAAGGGAAACAGGCCAATTGATAAATGATGGATAGATGAGAGATGATAGATAAAATGTGTTTATAATAAGTGATATGGAGAAATACATATTCTGTGTTTTCTGAAAGAGATAACATAGATCTACCATTATATACGTTTTTATTTGTTACTTATATAAGAACGGTGGCAGGCTTGAGATGCAACTAAGGCAGGATGCTCTATACTCCTTTGTAAAACCCCTTATTCATTGGTATACTAAGTTCTTATCAAAGAACCGACAGAATAAATACATTTCCTAAAATGGAATTAGTAAATGTACTCATAAATTTGATGTATACTCCCACAGATTTTAAAAGAGTACACAGAAATTCTGTATAGTTGAAAGGATGTATCAACTTGTCTAAACCCATCTTCATAGTGTTTCATCTTTTTTTTTTTTTTTTTTTTTTTTTTTTTTTTTTTTTTGGGAAATGACCTAAGTTACATAAGTTAAATATCTTTAAATCTGTGTTTATGGGTATTTCTCAGTTCTCTCTTTTTTTTAATTTTTAAAAAATATTTTATTTTTGAGAGAGAGACAGAGCATGAGCAGGAGAGGGGCAGAGAGAAAGGGAGACACAGAATCTGAAACAGGCTCCAGGATATGAGCTGTCAGCACAGAGCCTGATGCGGGGCTCAAACTCACAAACCGTTGAGATCAAGCCCTGAGCCAAAGTTGGACATTCAACCGACTGAGCCACCAGGTGCCCCTCAGAATTTCTCTTAAAAAAATTTTTTTAATTTATTTATTTTAGAGCATGTGTGAGTGGGAGAGGGACAGAGGGGAAAGAGAGAGAATCTCAAGCACAGGCCATGCTCAGCACAGAGCTGGATACGAAGCTGGATCCCATGATCCCAGGATCATGACTTGAGCCAAAGTCAAGAGTCAGACGCTCAACCGACTAAGCCACCTAGGCACCCCTCAGAGGTTCTTTTATAAGAAATGAGGCAAAACACAAATATCTAATCATGTATATGAAGCAATATATGTGATAGGTATTTTATCTACAGGCATACAGAGTTTATGTGTTTTCACAGGGTTTGTGGTACACAGATCAGAGAGGTAGAGAATGGAGGTGTGATTTGCTATCTATCCTGTCCTTGTCTTCTGGACAGGTTTTGAATTTGTAAAGTAAGAGAAGAGTTTTAGATTCAAAGCACAAGCCAAAGGGAGGCATGGACTTGATGAGAGGGCACTGTTCTCTATTCCCCCACAATCTCCTGTGCATTGTTGGAGTCCTGAAGACAGGGGTGGGGAGAGCCATTGCAATTAGCAACATAAATGCTTATGACTCCTAGGTGAATTGTGTTCTAATAAAGGACAATGGCAGGCTGCCAGCCTAAACTGAGTTTTAATCAGTAAATAGAAACTGTTCTGACCAGGTTATCCAGGTGATTCTTTCAAAAAGCCAAATATAGTCATGATAGGCCCTGTCTTTAATTATTCCATGGCTTTCCATTGCTTATTGAATAAAAAGCAACAATGAATACAATGGTATACATTCTCATGCTATCCGCATATTTTACCCCTCATTAATTACGTAATGATGTCATTGTGTGATTGGTCAAATAGTATTAGTCTTCTTTAGTAGAATGGAGTGTCTCATAAAGTAGACACCATACCTGTCTTTTTCACTGTTATTTTCAGAAACCACCAAACTTAACTCACTGGTTGAGTGAATAAATGAATGCTCTTCCTGAATTTAAATTTGGAGTTCCCAGAATGGAGTCGATGCATTTTCTTTATATAAAAATATTGACCCAACGGTTGTAGAAAGATTGACTTTGTGTAGAAAACCTCAGAGGTGTGAAAAGGGAGGCAATCTGAGTATAAGCACATGTGAGCTTCTCTCATGCCAGACTTGCGAGTTGGGGGATGGATACGGTTTGGCTGTGACTTGAACGTACCGGGTCTGCCTTACAGAGACTGTCGTTCAACTCATCTGCCAAAGGAGATTCCTAAAGTGGTTTCTTCAACTTCTGTTTGTGCGCATGATTTCCCAGGCTTCCTCATGTACCTCTTTTGACTACTTCAGTTCCGGAAGCTTTATAGGAGCACTGTGGCCGTCTTTCAGCAACTCCAGTGATAACACTGGATTTTACCTTTCATTTCTGAGTTTCTTGACATTTATCTTCCCTCTCTTGATGCTTTCAACTCCTGCTACCTTCCTTAGATGCCTGCTAATCTTTGCTGATAGTTACCATCCTGACAGACACCATGGCTCTACACTAAGACCCTTATCTACTCCAGTTCCTCCACCCCCATCTTTCACGACTGCATGTCTTAAAAAACCATATGTTCCCGAGTGTCAGGAAGTTCTGTCAAACGTTATGAAATCTCATGAATAACATAATTGAATCCTCCTTGCTCACCTCCCTTTCCTCTTTAGATTTCCATACATCCTCACCCCAGGTGTTCCTGTGGTTCATGGCCTCTTTTTATAAGAATAATCTGTAGAATTTAAAGAATAATTTATACAAATAATTATAATTTATTAAGATCTACAAAATGGAAATGAATCTGGGCACTTTGTGTTTCTCTAATTGTGAACAGTAGTCTTGCAAAGTAAGAATGATTATCCCATTTTCTAGAGAAGGAACAACCAGCCACTTTGAATTCCTTTTGACAGAGTTCACATTCTACACATCTTGGAAGGCAAAGTGTCCTTTCTGAGAGAGCTTAGCAAGAAATGGTGGTGTTTCTTCATTCTCTGCGCCTCTCAGAAATATGGGAGTAACTGAACTCTCTATCCTCTACTCTCTCACAAGGAGAGGATCAACAATTCCACAGTATTACTTTTAGGTTACCCGGAAAGTACAAAAAAGAACTTATCAAAATAACTAGTAGAGGAGGCCAAGAATATACAATGGGAAAAAGACAATGTCTTCACGGTGCTGGGAATCTAGACAGCTACATGCAAAAGAATGAAACTGGACCACCTTTTTTTATACCATATACAAAAACAAACTAAAAATGGGTTAACTGCCTAAATGTGAAACCTGAAACTGCAAAATTCCTGGAAGAAAGGCAGTAATTTGACATCATAGAAACACTTTTCTGGATCTGTCTCCTCTGGCAAGAGAAACAAAAGCAAAATTAAACTATTGGGGCTATATGCCAAAATAAAAGGGTTTGCACAGCAAAGGAAACCATCAACAAAATAAAAATACAACCTGCCAAATGGGAGAAAATATTGGCAATTGATATATATGATAAAGGGTTAATATCCAAAATATATAAAGAACTTCTACAACTTATCACCAAAGAAACCAAATGATCTAGTTAAACAAATGGGTATGGTACATGAATAGACATTTGTCCAAACAAATCATACAGATGGCCCACAGACACTGAAAAGATGCTCAGCATCACCAAATATCAGGGAAATAATGAGATGCCTGTCAGAATAGCTAAAATCAAAACCACAAGAAATAACAAGTGTTGGTGAGGACGTGGAGAAAAAGGAACCCTTATGCACTGTCAGTGGGAATGTAAATTGGTGCATCCATGCTGGAAAACAGTATGGTTTCCTCAAAAAATTAAAAATAAGAATTAGCATATGATCCGGTAATTCCACTACTGGGTATTTACTGAAAGAAAATAAAAACACTAATTCCAAAAGATATATATTCCCCTAGTGTGTTTTTTTTAATTTGAGAGAGAGAGAGAGAGAGAGAGAGAGAGCGAGCGAGCGCACATGCAAGTAGGACCAGAGAGGGAGAGAGGGAGAGAGAATCTCAAGCAGGTTCCATGCTGAGAGAGAATGCCAATGCCGGGCTCTATCCCATTGCACTGGGATCATGACCTGAGCCAAAATCAAGAGTCAGACACTCAACCAACTGAGCCACCTGGGCAGCCCTATTACTGCCCTTCTTAAAAATGTTCTTTACAATGCCACTCAATAGAAATTTCTAAATGGAAATATATTATCTTTATGTAATTTTTTCCTGTGGTTGTTACTTACCTTGGTTAAGCACAAACTTTTTACTATGACATACAAGATGCTTCAGAATTTGTATCCCACTGGGTCTCCACAGAGTACCTCTTTCTTCATCTACCTTTTGCATTCCAACCATATGAGTGAGATTTAGTTGTCTCTATATATTGTCATGGTTGTGTATACTGTTCTTTTTTCCCATTTTCTCCTATTTTTGACCTCAGGAGCCACTGTTCCCGATGGAACTGTATCTCATCCTTTATGTGTTAGGGAGAGAAAACAGTTGAGAAACTCAGCATATGATTTTCTGCATAATTATTGTACTGTGAATATTCTCATATCAGTTATATGTCTACCTGACCATTTCTCTCTGCTAAGTTAAAGCTTTCTTTATTATACATTCTTGTATCTCAGTGCCTGGCACATGGTTGATTATAAGTTAGTAATTGAAAGTGTGAGTGTTGGAATGATTTCCAGAAAGATGTCTTGCACAATATCCTTCTTTCTTTTTTTAAGATATTCATCTTCGAGATTAGTGAAAGCCCCACTGTTTGAGTTTTTGTTTCCTTAGAGAAAGAACACTGTAGAAATACAAAATGATCTTTATTGATACAGTCCTGTCAACTCAGTCTTGCTACTACTAACTTGATTAATTTGACAGTATTTTACATGTCCCAAACACCAACACAAATACCAAAGAATAGAACCAACCTGGTAGGATTATGTTCAGAAATGGGAAACCCAGGACATTTTGAGAAATGAATGGATTTAATGGCACGTAGAACTTAATTTGTGAACTGTTAGATGGAAAAAAAAAACCCTCTTATGATCACTACAAGTATTATTTAGGGTGCCGTCTTCAGCAATTCATAAAATTCAGCTCCAAAAGAGAATCTCAAAGGGCAAGTTTGCAAATTGTGCTGTCGTCTTTAAAACCTTCTCTTTCTTGAGCGGGGGAATGCTTTTCCACAATGATTTCTAGTTTCTAGTAATGCACTCACCACCTCAGCTGTTTCATCTTTTTTATTAATGCCAAATCGGCCTGATGGTGACTGACATACTGTCTTTTTGAAATACACAGATCACATAGAAGGCATTTCTTAAAACAACAGTTGTTCTAAAGCCACAGATGGGTCTGTAGCACCCATAATCCTACCCCTGTTTTATAAACAATAGTTGGCAGCCTGCATGAGTTGAGGATTGCAGAGTGTCAAGGAATCTTGGAGGGTCTCTATGGGCCTTAATGAAGACAGCCAGTGTTGTCATCTGGTTGTCCAATGAGGGGGAGGAAAAAACCAAAAGTTTTTAATTCAATACTTGAATGAATTAAGGATTGAATAGCAAATGTTACAGTGAAACCAATTCTCATCCCCAATGAGCCCATACGGACCTTGCATTCCTAGTAGCAGAATTTGTTGTATGCCCTTGAAGTTGAGCTTTACTTAAAATAGTCATTACAGCTTAATGGAGCAGAGTTTGGGTTCTTTTTAAAAAGGCAATAAGTAAATCATTTATCCATAAGGTTTCGGAAGATACTACTATTTAGGAATTCAATAATATAGCCAATACTTATTAAAAAGCTTACAACATATCTAGTGAAGCAAGAAAACCAGGGAATACAAATATCAATATCATTTTGATAGCCCTTAAGCAACTCAAAGTGAAGCAAAGAGAGAACCACGTTTATAAACCAATTATAATTTGAAAAGCACATAGTATATACATAGGAAATGCTAACTCTTATGTATACTAGACTTGTATATGAAAGGTATCACATAGTGTATACTCCTTTTTGTCTGGCATCTTTCACTTAGGATAATTATTCTGTGATTCATCCATTAGTACTACATGCCAATAGTTCTCTTTGTTATTGCCAAATATATCCCAAGGTATAATTTTTATCACAGTTTTCTCATTCATTCACCTGTTGAAGGTTTTTCTAGTTCTTGGATAATACAAACAAAGCTACTATAAATGTTCATATATAGGTCTTCGTATGGACATTCTCCCCTTTCTCTTCAATAAATATGAGTGGAATGGCTGGATCATATGGCAGATGCATATTTGACATTTAAGAAACTACTGAATTATTTTACAAAGTATTTGCACTCATATATGTATATATGAGTTATATATATGAGTGTGTTTATGTATATACTTCTATATGTTTACATACTTACGAGTATGTATGCTTTTAAAAGATGTTTATTTTGAGGAAGTGAATGAAAGAGCGTGTGCAAGTTGGGGAGGGGCAGAGAGAGAGAGGGAGAGAGAGAATCCCAAGCAAGCTCCACACTGTCACCACAGGGCCCAAGCAGGGCTCAAGCTCATGAACATGAGATCATGACCTAAGCCGAAATCAGGAGTCTGATACTTAACTAGCTGAGACACCCAGGTGCCCCTGAGTGTGTATGCTTTTCTATGTAGGTATTTAGAGATTTTAAGGAACTGGCTCATGCTGTTACAGGGCCTGGCAAATCTGAAATCTGTAGGGTAGGTCAGCAGGCTGAAAACTCAGGAATTCTGCCTCAAACCTGCAACACAGAAGCCCAGCCTTCTCTGGGAAACTTCAGTCTTTGCTCTTGTTACAGCTTTGAATGGATTGGATAATGTCCACGTATATTATGGAAGGTAATCTTTATTTAAAGTCAGTTGATATGTTAATCACATCTAAAAACTATTCACAACAACGTCTAGACTAGTAGTTTGACCAAACAACTGGACACCATAGCCTGGCCAAGTTGGCACATACAGTAACAATCACATAATGTAATCATACATACATGCACACAATCACTCTACTGTTACCCTTCCCTAAAGAGACAATCTATAATCACAGTTAGTATCTGCCTCTAGCTCAAAGTAAAGGATTTTGAGTTGATCTTCATGCCTCTGTTAGGTCAAATGTGAGTCCATCATTTTGTACCCCATAGTTAAATAAAACACACAGCCACTGAAAACCTTTCCAAGATCTAGAGTTCCAGGGAGAACACCATTATATCTCCAAGGACAGGGGTGTATGCATGCACAAGAATGCACACACATACAAACAATAAATAATAAGTAGTAAGTAAGTTGGTGTATAGAAAATGTCACTTGCTTCTTGCCTAGGGTAAGGAATAATCTCTCCTCTGATAATAGCCATGAGTTCCTTGGTTTGACAATCTGACAACATATAGAAATGCTTCCTCGGATAACTGTATTTTTCTCTGACCACCAATGACATATCTCGGGGCATTTTAAGTGAACATAATAAGGGATAGGAAGCCATTGATTTTAATTGGCTAGATTATAAAGTAAAAAAAAAATATCAGGTTTTTGTATAACATTGTTTGGAGTTTCTCAGAAATATAGCACACTATCAGGCAGCTAGTCAATTTTGTTATGATAAACACCATGGATTAGAAATAAATTGCAGAAACGTTATAAATCCATAATTGTAGAATCTGGATAATGCGCTTTTTTCTTTTTCTAAGTGATTGTCTTCTGTCATTTCTATCCTTTCTTGTAGCCTTTAGAGAAATGACGTCCATTCTCTTTTTTACCTAGAGACTATGTTAAGTAATAGGCATGCTTGATGAAGCATAGCCCAATGTGTCCCTATCATAAAGTGCCTCCGATAAAATTGAAGCAATGAATACTTCTGCCATTGGAGTCAAGAGCAGGAGATGATGGAGGTGTGGAATAAAAAGAATCAACATCACACATTTTTATAAGTACTGTTGGGTCCAAAAATCAATCCCCACTGTACTTGTTGCCTAATTGTTCATTGCAAAATGTTTTGTTTTCTTCATTTTACTCCTGGAGACCAAAGGCTTATTTGATCCTGTTGCCTCAGATTGTTGGCATAGGGTAGAAGAAGCTCTGTCTTTAAAAAAGAACAGAAGAAAAGAACTACACGTAATACTTTTCCTAATCTCAGACATGTTACCTTAGAAGGAAGTTGATTCTTTTCTATCAGGATTCTACTGAAGACTATAAGAAACAAATATATGCCCAAATCTGAGATTTTTCCGCCAGGTTCCCTACCCTTCTATCTTTGGTATGCATATAGACCAAAATCCAGATAAAAATCTATCTCTTTTCCTAATGTGTAACCCGAAATGGACTCCCTCCTCACCCCCAAAGGATCTTCAGTTCATTTTATATCGTTCAGTTCCCTTTTTTGGAGTATGCTACTTTCAACACTGCAATCCTGGTCTCAACTTCCAAATCAAATAATTAACAATATATATAGGAATGAATAGAAATCTAACTCAAGCTAGCAAAAATTAGTTTACTAGCTCTTTTATCTTGCAAGTTCAGGAAAAGAGAAACTTTCAGGGCTGGTTGGATTCAGAGATGCAAGTGATATGGTAGCCTTTCTCTTGGGTCTGCTTTCTTCTAAGTACTGGCATCACTCAAGCCCGTGATGGGTGATTCAGATGCAGTCTATGGAACAGATTTGAGGAAAAAATAGCCTGAATCATGATATGTTTTAGAAGGACCTTGTAAGCCAAGTCCATGAGTCAATATAGAGGCCAAAAATTCCTTTGTAGAAGTGATGGAGGATGTAAGAGGGTGGAAAGCAGAGTGGCCTGAGCAAAGGGTACGGAAGATGGAAAAACACTTCACTTGTTTCAAAGCTTCAAGAAGAGCTAGTTCTGCTGTTGGAGGTACAAAATCGTACCCTTTTCTGTCTTAGTGGTGCCTTGTAAAAACATTTAGAAGAGAATGGATCTTTTTCTGGTTAACATGGGGGATGCTTCATCAATAAAGAAGGATTGAAGTTTCCAAATGGTAGAAAAGGTTGTGTGTTTCTCTGGGCCATTTGTTGAAGCTCTTATAAGGGACTCCTTTAGGCAAAAATCACATGTTGTCCTACCAAGAATCCCCAGGAATAGCAGTCCAGCTGACTGCACATGAAGCCAACCCTACCCCATGGCTGAAAGATGGAAACCAAACATCATAAAGATGATAGATGCTTATTGAAAGCAGTTACAGACATTTTAGTGGCTTGGGACAGTGTAATAGTCCTGACTAGAAGAGTATATTTTGTGGTCAATCTTCTTCCCTTTTATGATGGTTTTATCTTTACCCATTAAGAAAAGCATAGCAGAGTTCTGCTCTCTCTGTGACACTCAAGTTTTTATAGGCAGTGATCTGCAAAAGTTGAGTCTGGGTTGGGTCCCAATAGCTCCCATCTGCTGCTGCCTGATATTGACCAAGAAGTCCCTTGGGGTGGAGTAAATGGTGTGTGTTGTTCCTCGGTCACCAACATCTAAAACAGAGAACTGGTGAGCAAGCCTGTAAAAAAATTGAGTCACTGGGATGGGGTTCAATAAAGCAGGGCTAGAATTTCTTTTCTGGAAAAGGAGAAAATAATCTTTCATTGTATTTAAAAGTAAAGATTTGATTTGGCCATGCAGAGAACATTTGTTTTGTTTTTTTTTTTTTTCCACTATTTTGAAGAGATGGATATTAATTGGTGTGTTTAACTTGGATGCCGCGTTGGGCATCATGCAGGACTTCTTAGCCTGAGCACTGTCTAAATACTATCTGGTAACAGGGAGATATTTAGAGGCTTAAAGGTAGGTCACGTGTGATTAAAAAGTGTAATAAGTTATGGGAGAGAAAAGTTAATAAAGTGACCAGGAAATATGCTAAACGGAGCACAGTCTCATAGTCCCACAGCATTTTATTCAATTAGTTCCCTTAGAAACTCATGCCTGACTCAGAACACAAACATTTAAATAGGGCAAGGAGGGCCTGAAAAGAACTCAAAGAAAAATGACAAAATTATTTTCAAAAGGGAAAGCACTACAAAAAGCTAAAAGGCTCTATCTCAGATTTTCTACTGGTTGCTGCATCTGTCTGGATATCTACTTTCTCACCTGTGAAGGAGAGCCAAGATGAATGGTGAGATTTTCTTGTGTGTGGAAATCCGTCTCAATCTAGAGAAAGAAGTATTCCTTCCTCCCCCCCCCCCCCTTTTTGTTTTTAACCATGAACCCTTTCATCTATCCTTTTCAGCTCAACACTCCAAGAATTTCCTTTACACGTTGATTCTTTTTTGGTTCTCTCTCTCCTCTCCCCTCCCTGTTTCCCATTTTATTACTCTCAGATTTTCAATCTCTTCTCTGCTGGCTCTTCTTAGGGAATAAACATGCTGTCATCCTAAAGTAATAGTAATTAAGAAAAAAAAAACCCTTCCTTGAAACTTTATGCCTCTCTCCTTCTATTGTATTATGTATTTCTTTGACTTTCAAGCTAGACCCCATAAAAGTATGCCATGCAGTAACTGTATCAACTCACTCTTCACAGATTAGCCATGCTCTGGAAAGGCAGACTGGGGCATTTTTGATGCAAAATTATTTCTAGCTCAGGTATAAGGAAAGAACTGAGTTCACTGGAATATTTCTCCAAATCCTCTAATATAAAATTTGGGTATTATAAATCATACTATACTGTATAAGTCTGTGTCACAGTGTAGTGTGTGTTATATATGTATTATATACATTAGTATCTATTATATGCATTATACATTACATATATATTCTATATACAAACACACATAATATATGTGTTATATATGTCTGTGCTAGAATGCAGTACAGCCTAGCAAGATAAATCTGTCATGGTTCTTTAAGCGACAAATCAAATACAAAACTGCCACATCTTTGTATATTTGCTGTTTTGTCACTTTGACTTCATTCAGTCTGCAGCTCTCCCTACATATGCTTCGTCTATGTAATCATCTTCACTCTTAAAAAAAACAGTTTTTGTGATTATGGTTCCATGCCCCACTGACTTGACATTTACCAAGATATCCAATAATCCCTCAGTTGGCTACTCTGGTAAATCCCTTTCCATTCTCATTTTGTTTGGCTTCACTGCAGCATCTCTCAAAACTTCTCTCAATTTACACGAACCACAGTCTTTCCCCTGCTTTGTTTCTTTATAATCTTGCCTCAGTTTGTTCTTCTTGGTTGATAATTTTCTCCTTTCACTCTGTAGATGAGCTTATTAGCTCTACAGTTTCACTAATGGGCATATACCTGCACAAACACACATATACACCTATATATTTATATAATTATGTATACTTGTCTATGTAATATAAAAACATTTCTATACATAGCACATAGTACACATTTCTTTTTTTAATGTTTATTTTTGAGAGAGAGCACAAGTGGGGGAGGTGGGGGGGGCAGAGTATCTGAAGTGGGCTCTGTGCTGACAGCAGAGAGCCCAACGTGGGGCTCAAACTCATGAACCATGAGATCATGACCTGAGCTGAAGTCAGAGATTCACCCAACTGAGCCACCCCCAGGTGCCACATACTCATTTCTAAAGTGATGGGTACAACTTCATGGTCATCTTCTTAAACAACTGGCCATGGGCTTTCTTTTGTGTTCCCTAATACCGGAACTTTAACATAGTGCTGATAAGTTGGCAGCTTCAGTTATTCAGACAAGGCCCATAAGGGGTGGTGTGGAACAACAAAGGCAGAATTAACTTGGAACCCTGGACAGCCGAGAAGAGCTGATTGACCATCATGGATCCCTGACAGTTTTAGACTGTTACATGAGTGATAAATAGAACTCCCATCTTTTGTTGGGTAATTATTTTACTTTTATTTTTGTTTGATAGCATCATATCCTGTATCCTAACTAGTATACTTTGCTGTCACTAGTTTAATATGTTTCCCTGTAGAAGGTCATTAGACTACTGACTAAATTAGTAGAACTCTAAAATAGTGAAATAATTGGTTTTGGTGACATAGGAGTGGGTGTGGAATTAAAGATTTTTGGGATGGGACAGACTGAGACCCAGCTAGACATTCCTGGTGGTGACTGAAAAAAAAAACATGACAAAAGTTTGCTTGAGAAAAAGGTCAGCCCCGCTCAACTCACTGGTTTCTTCTGCTGGGAGCTGTTGTAATATCTTGGGATCTGCTGTGAAAGTGAAGATTTCTTTTTTAACTAGACAGAATACATCCTGTTAACCTAAGAGGTTGACAGACCACTTGAAATGACGTCCTAAACTTCTTCCCTTCTATTAGCAGAATATAAGAAAACTCCTTGAGATTTCTAATATTGGGAGGATCTACCAGTTAGGATCTGCCTCCCTTTTCCTTCTTATCAAGAGTGGATGAGAAGCAGGAATAAAAATAAGTAGTACACACTTACCTGAAAGTCTGTCTCTTCAAAGAGTGTGAGTATGTCCAGTGCTCACAGCTGACATGCTATAGTGAGTTCTGTGGCCACACCACTGACCAGTGGATAGTCCATGGACTTTGTCAATATATTGCAGAACTTTGTAATCAACATATCCTAATCGGGAAGGGTTTCTTCCCCATAAATCTTTTCCTATTCCTTTCCTTGTAATATTTAACATAGCATAAGCAGTCTTCGACCTCCTAAATTGCTCATCAGTCTGCACGTAGCAACATGAGAGCCGTTGCGTTTGCTCATCCCTGGTGACTGACACGATAGTGCTTTTGCTGTTCCTTGCCTGAGATCTTGCCTCAGCCCCCACAGTTTCAAAAAGATTGCATCCCCACTATCAAAATGGTTTATTAGTTTTCTCCCACCAAAACCCTTCCATGACCACTCATTGGGCCGTGATTCTTTCTCATTGGGCTGCTGTCTCCCCTTCAGTCTGTTGTCTCACCGCATCCTCCCCTGCACTCAACTTTTAATCATACCGACTGCATGCCGAGTACCTCCTTTAAGCCTGGTGTGCTTTCCTCTTGAGTCCACTTTTCCAACTTCAGTGCAAAAGTCATGTCAAAGGCTGCCTGTTCTGTGAAACTTCCTGAACACCATCTCTTCTCTTTAAATTCCCATATCCACTGGCAACAGGTGAATCAACCAATAAATACCATCTTCTTTTGCTCTTTCTGTATTTATATGGATTTGTTGTATAACCTGCAATATTGAATTTGTGAACTTCTTAACAAAACGTGTTCTATCACCCAAAATAATACTTGGCACATGATAGTTACTTGGGAAGTATTTGCTGAATGCCTAAGTGAGTTAATGAGGAAGGTGATGAAATTACTGTTTTAGCAGATATGTCCTTAGGCATAAAATTTTAAAACCGTAGCCTTTTATTTTATGATTAACGTGAATCTTCTGACACTGATTTGCTCAGAGGTCCATTGCCCACAGGATCATATCGCCAAACACTTAATTCACCAAGTTTATCCAAAGTTTTACTTTAATCTACTTTTAAAGTTTACAGTACTTCAGGTGGGATAAATTGGCAAGGCTAAAGTGAAAGTTCTGGAACTTCAATCTGAGGACATTAGCACCTTCATACCGTCCTCTGGCTGCTGGCCTCCCTCTGCCTGCCCTACACCAAAGCTTCTCTGGGCTTTGCAGGCCAGGCAGCGTTTTTACATTGACTCTCCTGTCTTTCTGCCAGCAGAGGGGTCTCTCGCTCTGCACCAGTTTTTAAGATTCAGTATTGGAGCTGGCAGAGACCAGTGAATGTTTCCTAAATAGCTGTTATGATATTAAAATAAAAACTAGCCTACTGACCCTTTGTGAAAAATCTTCAAACACAATTAAAACCAACTAGGTTAATACTAAGCATTGCTAACTAAGTTTAAACAAGTTTTTATTTGTGCGTAAATAGGAAAATATGGACAATTTTTCAGCCAGAAAAATTTGGAAAGAATCCCTAAGAAAATGCCAAAGTGTTAGAAAAATTGGAAACACCTTTAAAAAGATTAAGAAAAAATCAATAAAGAATGGCATCACGTAATCAGTGAAATTTTCGCTATAATCCTAAGAATGTAGAATTTAAGGGAAAAACTAAGTCATCCAGTAATCGTCAGGTTTGACAAATTGAACAGCCCTTTAAAAATGTTTTTTAAGAGTTGATACTGACTGAATATATTCAAGAACACTCTTCTCATAAGATTTTACATCCCTGAGAATATTAATCACCATCGAAGAAGATTTTGATAGATTGATACGTTCATCAAGTTAGATTTAAAAAAAAAATGTTTTGATGAATTAGTTTGTGGAAGGTTGACCTTTTCCGTGTATGGGACAACTGGAGCCCCACCAGCTACAGGATGTACATGCTGATGGCCAAGGTGGGCAAGAGAGAATGTCTCATGGTTACAAATCCATCTCTTTCTAGCACTTTGCCAGGGCCAGGCAAACGCTAAGTTCTGTTCATTTCCCCCACTTCATCTCTCTCATTTTCTCTCTCAACTTTGCCTAGGATGGTAATATTTTCTTAGACCTGACTTGAGTGGTACACCCTCGGTACTTAAGCCTAAAGTCCAGAGTAATTCTGCCAATGACAGATGGGTTCTGGGTTCTACATGTATTCCATTCCAATGAAGTTTTGGATATTACTATACAAAACTCCTCTCCCATCCTATGCTGTATTTGCATTAAGTCTTTCTCCCCTTGAAATCAGGCAGAAGTAAACAACACTGATACTTACATTCATTTGATCATTATGTACTATTTGGTGAGTGCTTGAAATGCCCTACCAGAACAGTGAGTCACACAGAGTTCCCAAAAGAATCAGCAGGCGAAGGGCATCCTGAAGCCACATGAAAGCCTTGGTTGTCAACCCACGAAGGTTTCACCATGGGAATTTTCACCATATCTTAGGCAGAGCTGAATGATCTCTGTAGTTTCCAGTATTGGGCAACTGTTCTGTGTAGAACCTCTAAAGGGCAGACTGATCTCTGAATCATGGTTGACAAAGGTTGACGCTCAAAATTAATTTTCAGCATAAGAAAAATTAGCCCAGGAAACACTCCAGCCAAAGGGTACTGAGTTCTGGTAGTAAGTAATTCTGTGTGTTTTGGAATGTTGTTGAAATAATGATAGAGAGATGAAAATTCATGGAAAGCACTGTATACGGATTCTGCACTGACTTCTTCCTTTACCTAGATATTTAAAGAAACCAGAGCTTTGTCTAGTTTTTAGTATCAGCTTCTGCAGTTCTTCCTGCCACTTACAGACGCTGATAAAATGCATGGGAACATGATTTGTTCTGTGTCTCTCGTGATATTGGTATGCTAACGGAAGTAGCCCGTATGCCAGCAGTACAGGCCAGGTACAAAAGCCCAAATTAGCTGTGGAGTTGATTGGCTGAAGAATTCTGAGCTTGTTTAGATGATGGAATCTAGCGTGACACTTTCCTTTTACATTTTGTGAAATTTAAACCTAGATGTTCCAAGTGACTGTTTCAAAGAGGAAAGGAAGTGTTTTCTTTTTCCCTCTCTATTATGTGTTAAACAGTGAGCTCACTTTTAACATTTGCTTGATATTAACAGCATACTAGAAAGGTAGTAGTCTTTTCTTCATTTGAAAGGTAAAACAAAGAATTAAGAAGTTTAAATAACTTGTTGGAAGTCACATGGCTTACAGATGGCAGAGCCAGGATTCAGATTTGGGATTCCCATCTATCTGATTTAGCTTTTCCTTTCTTACTATCATAGAAAAGGTTTAATAAATTGAGCATTCCTTTTTATCAGTCTATTGTGTGCTTCAGAGAATCTGCTATTCAAAGGGCATCACTTCTAAGAGTTAATAAAACTAGAACACTTTTCATAATTCTATATTTCAAATATTTATATTAATGAAATCAATGTTGTAAGATGGTGATTTTCAATACATGCAAATTAGAGTCGTACTAATAAAATGCCACTTTTACCTTATATTTTGGGGCTTTTATATATTATTTTAAAGGCTACTACCATAGGCTGGAAAAAAGAAGAAGGAAGAAGGAAGGAAGGAAAGAAGAAAGGAAGGAAGGAAGGAAAAGGAAGGAAATCTTTCATATTCTTTAGAGTTTCTAGACAAACTTGGCTAGTATGTGGCAGTGTAATAAAGAATAAGGATTTGATTTCCTGATTCTCTGTCCTCTGATCATTCCTTTGTAACATATTGCTTTCTTCAATTACCAAACTCCAGAAGTTATGAATTGGTTATCTTTTTCAAATTTATTCTTTCTCTAATTTAATATGGTTGACAATTTTTCTCTAAAATGTATTTAAAAATTATGAATTATAACAGTTATCACTGTGCCATAGTTGCCATAGCAAAAAGAAAATCTGAAAGTTAAAAAAATGCAGCAACAACATCAGCAAGAGAAATTTAGGTTTTCAACAGGTGGGGAAAATCAAGTTCTATTTCTAAGGGATAATTTTAGATTTTAATAACATAAGATTCCAATTGCGGAAATAAAGGAAAAGAACCTGAGATATCCAGTCATAGCGTAGTGGTGGAAGACGTTGAGAAGATGTAAAATTCCTAAAATTAGAACTATTCTCTTGGAATCTGGGAATCCAAGGAGTCTGTAGAAGGGTTTCAGGAAATTTATCAACTAAGTAGTTGTATCAAATGGGTGTGTGCATGTGCGTGCATATGTGTGCGTGTGTGGTGTATGTGAGTGTGTATGGTGTGTGAATGTGTCCTGCATGTGTGGTATGTGTGTGGTATGGTGTGTGTGTGTATAGTGTATGAAGGCTGTGTGTATGTTGTGTGTGTGTGTATCGTTGTGTGCGGTATGTGAGTATAGATGTGTGTATGGGATGTGTGTGTCTATATGCATGCACACCTGGACACGTGCTTTTTCAGAACAAGAGGGTCTCTAGTTTTCTTCAGACTTTCAAAGCAATTCGTGTTGACTGCTTTTTAGAGACTTCAGATGCAGAAGTCTAGATGTGCTCTTAGGCTTGTTTCCCTTGTGGATTCTGTGAGTCTCAGATGAGTATTTTCTGCCAGAGAAAAATGTGATCATTGATATTATTGAGAGTGAAGTGTATGAGTGAAGAACATAAGGGTTGGATGTTGGAAACTTCCTGCTGGAAACTTCGAAAGATGTGGATTAGATGGAAAAAACATATATCCTGAATATGTTCTGAGTTAAACAAGTCTAAACTCCTTGAGGATGGGAGTCTGGCTTGACTCGATCTTGTATTTGCCTGAAAGCAGCCCATTTAGCTCATAATCATGTATCATCTTTTACTTGCCACTCATTCTTTCAAGTGTAAGTCCAATCCCCATTTCAATGGGTCTTATTAAATTCTGAATAATATTCTTCGGACCCTAAAATTATCAGCATAATACATCTTTGCTAATCTCGTCTTTAAATATGTAAGCAATAAAAAGAAATACTCTAAAATTGGAAGGACTTTCCCTCTACAACTTTGACAGAGGGCTTATCCTCCCATTCTAAAAGATTATACTGAAAGCAGATTTTTCAATAGCCCTTTATTCTTAGGATTCTAGATTCTCAGGCTAAAATAAAATCCTGAGACCCCATTCTTCCCCATGGTTACTGTTAATACCTCCATTTCCCAAAGCATATGCAGAGAAAGATTTCATTTTTGGAAAGGAATATAATTTTATTCCAATTTTAGATTTTTTTCCCTTACTGAATGCCCAAGCAAAGATCTTCTGTTTCCAACTCAGGAAGACAGTTATAGATGTATTTTGAACTTATTTTCTTAATTTGTTCAGTGGGACAAGGAATGTTCAGAGTATCTCTAGTTTTCTGCCTTTCTATCAATTAGATTTGTTTCTTATATTAATAAGAGATTGTATGTTATTGCTTGTAAGAGTTAAAAATAACAAACCCATACTTATTTGAACAATGACTATGCATTTTATAGTCCATGGAATGTATCAATAGTGGTAACATTTCTGTCATTGTGACAAAATATCTGGAAAGCACAAAGGAAATTTTAGGTAAGTGTGCCATTTCAGAGGTGTCCTTCAAATCAAATCATGAAGGCTGTCACCTACCTTTAAGGGATACCCTACCTTACCTATGTGCCAGCTAGCCACTCCTGAAAGAAAATATATGAAAGAAATTCCAGTGGTTCCTGTCCCCAAATGTTCCTGGGAATATAATCTTGTTTTGTCCCTTGAATGATAAGCCAGATAAAAATTAAAGTTCCACTGCTTTGAAAAAGTAGCAGAACAGATATTAAAGTAGGCAAGTAACAGCGTCTACCATCATAGGGGCCAAAACTGGGTATCAGATATTGAAGTGGGAGCGGGGAGAGTGAAGATAGTCATATTGAGTTGCCAAGAGATTGAAATCCCCATGTGGTCAGAGACTGCTTCTCATGCTGGTTCTGAATATTTGTATTCTCCTCCTTTCTGTAGATCCCTCTCAGTGCTTTGCTCAAAGAAGATGTTCAGAATATATTATCTATGAATTATTCCCTTATAGTAACAGTTTACTTAATGATGGATGAATGTATTCCTACTGGTGGTTTCAAAGTACAGTTATTTTTCTGATGACTTTTCTGTTGACTCCCCATAAACTCCAGAGGGAAATTATGCTTCAAATGTATTATCAGACTACTATTTTTTCCATGGAGACTTTCAATACTTTGAGTTCATGCTGTGTTGGCTATATTGGGTTCCATGGAGGACTCTGCTTTGCAAAACTTCTTAGGGCAGGTGCTATTAATTATGTTATATAAACATGTCAAATTGTATGTGGTCATTTTGTAATGAAGAATAAATGGTAAGAACTTAACTAAAACCATAAATTATTCAAAACATTTTATTTCTGAATCTTATCAGAGACATGATTTTCTCAGCCATCTTTTGTTTCCAACTGAAACTAGGATCAGGGCAAATGCACAATTTTGGCAAAAAGCAAAATTCATTAGCATCATCGCAAGTCATATTGGACACAGATATTGGTAAACAAATCCAAGTTGTCTCTTGATGGCATTTTCATATGTCACCAAGTGTGTATTCGACTCATAAAATTAGACAGTTACTTCTCTAACATCTAGAAGAAATGAAGGTTCCAGGTGAGAAGTGGTCTAAACTGAAAACATTTAAATTCTTCTTTCTAATACTTGCTTGAATCATTTTTTTCACAGGCTGTATGTTTGAGTTTGAAAATATCCATGTGAAAAACAGCCATGTAGCCCAAATAAATACTAACATGGTCAGGAAGCGATAGTGGATTAATATTTGGAGTGATAAAAGCCACAATCTGGCCCTATTGGACTCTACAGTACAGAAAGACATATCAGTGAACATACGATAAATCTATAATGTGGTGAGCTCCATGAAGCATAAATTCAGTTGGATCTTAGATGAAGGGGAGAAGAGGCAAATCATGACCACCTTGAGATTAGATGGAAAGGAAATGGGGGTGGTGAGGAATTGGAAGATTAAGGCATTAGTTGGGTAGGGATTATGATAACATGTTAGGAAACTGTGGCACTACCCTACAATCTAATGATTCTTTTATTTGGGCTGTAGAATGGTATGGGGGTTGGGGGTGAGTACAGACTTCATAGATGAACCAAACATTGCCCATGAAATATTTCGTACATACATATCTATTTGACTATTTTGCAAATGTGTATAAGTGCCCCCCAGGTTTGTTGCAGATTCATTAGAGAATTCTATTATTATTTTCTCAATTCTCATTTTCTCAGTGTATTGTGGAGTAGGTCTGGAAATTATTTGATGTAAAAAAAGTTGATATTCGTTGTGCTAACTAAGGGCTTATCATTTATTAACCTGAGATTTAAAAGTTTGTGGGGTGCCTGGGCGGCTCAGTCGGTTGAGTGTCCGACTTCGGCTCAGGTCCTGATCTTGTAGTTCGTGAGTTTGAGCCCCACGTCGGGCTCTGTGATGACAGCTCAGGGCCTGGAGCCTGCTTTGGATTCTGTCTCCCTCTCTCTGTCCCTTTCCCGCTCATGCTCTGTCTCTCTCTGTCTCTCAGAAAATGAATAAACATTAAAAAAATTTTTTTAATTAAAAAATAATACAAAAAAGTAAAAAAATAAAAGTTTGCAAAAAGCAGTTCTAGGTAATGCTAGGCTATCAGATTATGTAAAGAAACAGAATGAAATATTGAGATGTGCACTTTAGAAAGATGGTTCATGAAGAATTTAACAGTAGGGAATGTAAATGAGGATAACATCTGAGCCCAAGCAGAAGAACCTTAACCCATGAGACTAACAGCAGAATTAGATAAGAAAGGCCTGGAATGAGAATGTTTTAGAGACTTGGTGATCCATTAGTTATGGCAAATATGAAAGAGGAAGCCCTGAACAGATGCAAACAGTGTTTCAGTTTACGTACTACAAGATGATGGTGACATGAAAAGGGAGGTAGAGTTGGCTGAGAATTGGGTAAGACTAACCCTTGCATCACGGAAAATACAAATTTGGCTTATGTGTGTACAGGCTAAAAGTCTCTTCCTACATAGTTTATGCTCTTTCCACCTCTTCAGTTAATTAGCACCACTGATTCTCAGAAAGAAATTAGAAATTTAAAGGGTTTCACTTCTATTTTTAATGTTAATTTCTTGGCTCAATGAAGCAAATTACGTAAGGTCACACCTTTTTTTTATGTTTGTTTATTTTTGAGAGAGAGAGAGAGAGAAAGAGAGAGGCAAAACATGGGTAGGGGAGAGGCAGAGAGAGAGGGAGACACAGAATTTGAAGCAAGCTCCAGGTTCTGAGCTGTCAGCACAAGCCTGATGCGGGTCTCAAACTCACACACTGTGAGATCATGACCTAAGCTGAAGTTGGACACTCAACCCACTGAGACACCCAAGCACCTCTGCATAAGGTGACACCTTTACATGAGAGACTTCAGGAGTTTGGAGACCCATCCTGTTCAATCTTCTCTCTTCCTTAGCTTAAGCTTCCTTTTCTTAACCCATCTCCCCTGTGAACGTATTTGGTGCCTGAAACACTACCTTAAAAGAAGTGGCTGATTATGTCTAGACATTGAGTTGTACATTAACAAAGTTGATTATTGGAATATGTTTGGTCTGAAGATAGGAATATTGAAGGCATTTTTCCCACACTATAAAGTCATTTTGCATTTTTACTTTTAATTATTTTGGGACCTAAAATAAAATGCTTAGACATCAAGCATGTGTGTGTGTGTGTGTGTGTGTGTGTGTGTGTGTGTGTATTTTATACATAAAAATATAGATTACCTGTAATTACACATCATTAAGAGATACTTTGTTGTGTTTCCCTTACAATCTTTTAACTGTACATATGCCTATTTATGATTTCTTTCACAGTGGCTTTTGCATACCTATGATTTAGACACAGGGATTTCTTTTTTATTTTCTGGCTTTCTTGAGATGTTATTGACAAATAACATCTGTAAGCTCAAAGCTTAATGTGCAATGATTTGATACATGTATATATTGCCAAATGATTACCCCGATAAGGTTAGTTAACACCTGCATTCCCTCACGTAATTATCATCTTTGTGTGGATATAGTGACATTTAAGATCTATTCTCTTAATAATTTTCTTATGTTATTTGTAGTTTTATTTGATGATTGTGTGGTTCCCAAACATCTCTCCACCTTTCCATCTCAGTAGAATATAAATATCCTAACAGTAGAGTTGTCACTTGGGGCTTTAGCTGCCTTCCCAGAGCCCAGAACAGTGTCAGACATATATATGCACTTTTTCCAAGATTAGGATAAATTGTATTTACAAGTTTCTATCTTATATTTATTTATATTTTATGGAGAGCAATGATCAATTGTTAAATGTTATTAAAAGCATAATTTTACAAGTGAAATAATTATCTTTAAAATAAATGAACCATAATTTATATAGATGTTTTGAAGCTGAATATTTAGATGTTTTCAATAGCTTTTTATTAAAATACCAGTTTGAATGAATATTCTTGCAATTACAATGTTGATAGCCTCTGACAGTGTCTTTAATGCCAACTTTTAAAAGTGAAATTACTAATATAAAAGGTGTAGATAGTTAAAAAAATTTTTTTTTATGTTTTTGAGAGAGACAGTGCATGAGCAGGGGAGGGGCAGAGAGAGAGGGAGACACAGAATCCGAAGCAGTCTCCAGGCTCTGAGCTGTCAGCACAGAGCCTGATGCAGGGCTTGAACTCAAAACCTGAGAACATGACCTGAGCTGAAGTTGAACACTTAACCCACTGGACCACCCGAGGAACCCCAGAGGTATAGATAGTTTTAAGTCTTGTAACATATTACTAAGTTCACTTCCAGAAATAAAATGGCAGTTTATTTATCTATTTATGTATTTATTTATTTAGTGTTTATTTATTTATTTTGAGAGACAGTGCATGCTTGCTACCAGGGGAAGGACAGAGAGAGAGAGAGAGAGAGAGAGGGGGAGAGAGAGAGAGAATTTCAAGCAGGCTCCAAGCTGTAAGAACAGATCCTGACAGCGGGGCTCTATATCACGAACGTGAAGATCATGACCTGAGCCAAAATCTAAAGTCAGCACTTAAGCAACTGAGCCACCCAGGCACCCCAATGCCTGTTTATATTCAATTCTGTTTGGTTCTCATAGAATCTCCTACACCCCCTCACATCACTATTTCTGAATCTCTTAGAAAAGTAATTAAAATGTCCTGCTCTCAGAGTTCTTCCTGTAGATGGCTCCTTCCAGGAGACACAAACACCAGTCTCTCAGTTTTAGTGGAAAAATACAGTGGAAGCGGCAGGTTGTAGAATATGATGTGAGACACAGTTGCCATGACTATGAAAAAAAAAGATATTAATTTCTTAACATTTATATGATTTTTTTTTCTACCTGTCAAAAATAATTACAGATATAAAGGTATACCACAAATTCTGAGCAAATTGAAGTCAAATTGAGCCTCATCTTTCCATTGCAACTATTGTGTGCCTTCCCGGAGGAATATTTTTCCCCTTTGGGTATAGCTATTTCTGCAACAGTCTTGCCCTTTAGAAATCCCTTACCGTCCACATAGACGTACAGCAGCTAAAGATTCGAGAACAAGTACTCAAGGACCAAGTCCTAATAACTTTAAAAGCCACAGGAACATTAGGATTGTGTACCAGTAAAGCTTGCTAATCTCTATTTTGTCAGGATAGGAGGAGTTCTGGGTGGCAGGAGTCTGAAAGTCTAGAAAAGATTAGAAGATGGTGTTTTCTTCTCTTAATCTCCCTACTCACCACCAGCTACTTTGTGGAAGGGAACTGAGATTCCGAAGGCATCACTTCTCGGTATGAATCACACTGCAAAGGCTGTTAAAACCCTGCTCAGAAATGCCTTATACTCAATATTTCATCCGACTCCCATGTGAACACAATGGACAAATAAAAGAAAAATGTATCACAAACAGAACTATGGTTTTCAAAGTCTGCTCCTGGGACCATCTGATTCAGACCTTGAATAATAGTTCTTAAATTTTGGTTTGGATAAGAAATATGAAGGCAGTTATAACATAGACGCTTTTCTAGACCTTGTTTCCAGACAATGAATCTGCATTTTTGACTATTTTGTTATACCAATAGAGGTATAATTTGTAATATCACATTTTAAGAAATACTGCCCTAAAAAGTAATTGGGAGTGTTTTGTGCAAAGAGAGTCAGCTCTCAACTACACTTTGGTTTTACCAGGTCTTATGCTTGTCCCCAGATTCTAACCATTCAGGAAACATACCCCTGACCTATATTAATACACCTCTTCTATGAGGAATAAGTAGTAATTTTTCAAAAACAACTCATATTTTCACCTTAAAATTGGTATATGACATCACTGCATTGATTTTAAGAAATTATAATCATAATATTTATAATCACCTTTATATTTAATTATATAATAATTAAAATTACCTTTATAATGATAATATTTAGAAGAAATACTGACTCCGAAGTCAGGGTAAAAGTTCATGTATATGTTTGACATTGATACCAATGTTTTAATGTAGCTCTGTGATTCTTAGTCATTTAAATTACCTGACCCCTGGTTTCCTAGGACAAAATGAGATGTTTGGATACAATTTCTGAACAACTCATGTTTTTCTTGTTTTCTGTTTACTTTGTTTTTCAAGCACATTTCTCAAAGTGAATACTTACAATTTGCTCCATTGATTGATTGATTTACATTACATATATTAAAAATGTTTGACCAGTGACTCAACGCTAGCTGCACATTAGAATCACATGAGGAATTCTTAAATACCTAATGTTGGCCCCACACCAGACCAACAGAATTGGAATCTCTAGAGATGGGATTAATGTATCACATTTCTCTTAAAACTGTCTAGGTATTTCCAGTCAACAGCATGAGTTGGGAAACACTGGCATGGATTATTGGCAACACAAGTTTTGATTCTGAGATTAAAACTCATCTCATTCACACGTTGCTTACATTTCTGTCTCAGTGGATGTGTGATTTTCAGTTTACGTTTCTTCAGCCACATAAATGCTCTTCTATTTGTTGAGAACAGATACAAATTAAAAGGAAATATCAAAATCACTATTTCATAAATGACAAGATCTATGACCAAATTTGCTGCTATGAGAACAGAAGTAACTAGAATAAAATTGTCTATTTTTTTCCGAATGTCACTTTTTTTCAGCTTAAAGATTTTTTTTTCTTTATTAGGAGATAGCTCTTGTTTTACTATTTTGGTGTTGAAATAGTTTTTTCAAGAAATTCTTGACGGTGAAATTACATGATTAATGTGTTAATGGCTTAATTTGGCAAAATAAATTTTGGCAAGTCTCTGTCAGTATTTTTTAGTGAAATTTTCTGAGCAGTGGGAGTTTGGAAAGCATTGGAAACTTAAAATACTAGAGCCAGTACCCAACTGATCTTTGACCTGCAGAGTTTAGGGAAGTTGCTATTTACCAACTATCATGATTGTATTTCAGTTCTAAAGAAAATTTACCACACCACTGAAAATGATTAAAGCTGTACTTATTTACATATTCTTATATGTGACATCTGTTGTACATATATATTGTTCTATGACCTGATTTTCCATTTCACAGTATATTAGGCAAATATTAAGTTCATAATATTTGGCATGATTATATTAATTATTATTAATTGTTCTACTATTGATGAATTTAGGATATTCTCAAATTTTTCTCATAAATGAAATTTTCAATTAACACCATATTATGTATGTATTGTACACATGCAAATACTTCTATCAAGTACATTTTAAAAATCTCTCTTTGGAGAGATGCTATTATTTTCAAAAAGTCAGAATTATTTTTCATTCTCAGCAGGAATTTATTAGAGTTCTTGTTCCCTCATATCCCTATACAAGATATTACCAATATCTATCATTTCTAACAATCTGGAAGAAAACTGTATCTCTAAAAAAATTTAATCTCTAATTTATATATTGGGGTGTTGGCAGTTTTTCTTCTGTGAATTGCATGTTTATAATCATTTTTCAGTTTCTGATTGTTTTTCTGGTTCAGATTATTTTTCTCTATTGTTCTTATGAGAAAATGGATATTTCAGAGATTCCGTGTTTCCTCAAATGTTACACTAACAACTAGGATATTGCAAAGGTCAGATCTAAACCCAAGCAGTTTGCCTCTATCTCCAGGACTCTCCCACCATTTTACTGATACCACAAACACTATAGGATGGAAAGACCAAAGCTAAACAGTTGGGCTAAAACAACAAGGTAAACAGACAAGGAAATACAGATTAGATTTCAGAACCTGTTCTTTGAGAAGCCAGTTGGTCCGAAATCTACATAGGAAATAGCAAAAGCAAAGATAATTTGGTGCAAAAATTCTTGGATGATTATATTATATTAAAAGCCAGCAGGAATAAGAAAATAAACAAACTTGGGAAACTGGGCTTGAGTTTTAGCGTGTTTCTGTGGAGTTTGTTTCTTTTTCTTCTTGCTTCTGGAAGACACAAAAGTCCATGGAACCCAGCAGGGTACTTTCTTCTGCTGTAAAGACATGGGTCATCATCACACTCAGGCACAGTTGGTCCTTGCCAAACGGTCCTACCTGAGGATTTGCTCTTCTCTTGGTGGTACTAATGTCACTTCTTTGGTATGTTACTCACCTAATAAATCTAGGTGTCATTTCCCCATGGGCAGTTTTATCAAAGTTTTTACAGTAGGAGTCACATTCTGTGGTTGGGTCTTTGTGTTTCAAAAAAAAGAGGTAAAAGGGTTTTACATTTCCAGGCTTCTTTGTATCTTATACTTGATGACACCCACATCAAGTGATTTAAACATTTGTGATTTAAGCTTCATCCAAGAGCTGAATAGAGAGTTGGAAGGAAACCCAAACTCATGAACGAACTGGCTCCACGGGTGGGGTCTGGCAGGCTCACCTTGCAGGACCCCATTTAGCCTGAAAAGGCAAAAGGAAATAGAGCAAAGCAAGAGACAGTTTGGCTGCCAGGGCTGGAGCCCCACTGAAGCACCAAAGCAGAAGAGGCCTCATTGTCCTATAATTAATGCTCATTTTCTTTGGATGCAGTATTTTTTGTTTCCATTTCATTATTTTTTTTTCTCTTCATGACCTTGAAGCTTACATGCTCTTTCCACACTGGTACTACTTTTATTTAAATTAATATTTAGCTTAACAAAATTTATATATAGTTGAATAAAACAGTTTTTTTTTTCTAAACAATACAAGGATATCAGAATACTTTAAAGTGGGCTGTCTTTTCTCCTGAATGAAATGCTATTTCAATTGAGTGACTAAGTTCCATCTTGTAAACTGTAAGTCCAAAAAATTAGACATTTACTATGTGTTTATGATTGTTGTTTTTTTTAATAGTTTTTCTTGACTTGGCCATCTGTTTTTCTGTTATTCTTCCTTTTTGATCTCATCTTTATTCTGACATTTTTCTTCTTCCTTAAGCCTGTTTCAATAATTTTTTAGTAAATCTTTCTGATTTTTGTATGTCTGAATTCTTAATTGGCTCTAGAAAGGTGTCCTGAGAATTGTTTTCTTCTCTCATATTTTAGGTCTTCCACTTTTTAAAGGTTTGTCTTCTTAATTGTTGTAAAATCGCCTGTCTCGTTTTTGGTAAGTAAACTATTTGTGTTTAAATGTTGACTGCTTTTTTTGGTTCATGTCTTTAATGTCATAAGCTTTGATTTTACTTTAATATTTTGAGTTGTCAATGTTTAAGAGTATTTGAGCTTCCTGAATATGATGATTCCTATCTTTGCTCAAGAGTAGAAAATGTTCAATCCTATTTCGAGTATACCCTTTATCTCATCATTCTAGCTCCTCTGGAATCCTAACTGTTTTAAAAAAATAGTTATCATTTATTATGTGGCTCAGTATTTCTTCCATGGTTTGTGTCACTTTGACTTTCTGTGCTGCATTATTTCCTGAATCTGTCTTCAAATTACTTCACTCTCTTTTTGAGTATATCTAACTCGATGCTTAAACCAGCTATTAAATTTCCAAGTTTAATTCTTTTGTGCTTTTAAACTTTCTTGCAATTATTATTTTTTTTTAAAAGGCTATTAATAGCCTCACAGTTAGGGGCACCTGGGTGGCTCAGTTGGTTAAGCCTCTGACTGTTGATTTCCGCTCAGGTCATGATCTCATGGTTTGTGGGATTGAGACCTGTTTTGGGCTCTGTGCTGACAACACGGAGCCTGTTTAGGATTCTCTCTCTTTCTGCCCCTCCCCCACTCACAGGCACACACATACTCTGTCTCATAAATAAATTTAAAAAAAAAAATAGCCTCTGGATTAGCTAGGTACCCTGTATAAACTTTTAAATATATTAAAATCAGTAATTTTTAAAAGTGTTTTGTTTTGTTTTTTGAGAGGGGGAGAGAGAGACAGAGAGTGAGAGTCTGGGGGTGGGGGGAGCAGAAAGAGAGGGAGACACGGAATCTGAAAGTCCAGGCTTGGAGCTGTCAATACAGAGCTTTCACGGGGCTTGAACTCACAAACTGTGAGATCATGACCTGAGCAGATCAATGTTGGATGCTAAACTGACTGAGTCACCCAGGTGCTCCTAAAATCAATGATTTTATATGCTGTATCCCACACTTCCAACAGTACTTCTGTCTCTGGATTCTTTTTTTTTTTTTTTTTTTTTTGGGGGGACAGAGAGAGACAGAGCATGAACGGGGGAGGGGCAGAGAAAGAGGGAGACACAGAATCGGAAACAGGCTCGGAGCCATCAGCCCAGAGCCTGATGCAGGGCTCGAACTCACGGACCGCGAGATCGTGACCTGGCTGAAGTCGGACGCTTAACCGACTGCGCCACCCAGGCGCCCCTCTGGATTCTATTTTTTAATGTGAATGCTTAATCTTGGTCCTGTCTCCTTATTTCTTATGCATTCATTGAGAGATAATCCTTGAAACTTGACCTTTAAAATTCCAGTTTTATTTTTATTTATTTAGTTAGTTAGTTCATTTCCCCAGGGTCAGTTTATGTTTGTGTCTCTAGAGTCATAGAGGCATTACTCCCTGGGGTCTTTTTAATCTAAATGCTCTGCTTGCCATATTTTTAGGTTGTGAAAGAAGAGTGTCTTCTCTTTCCACACAGGCGTGAGATCAGACTTGTGGTTGGGAAACCCCAGGGGGAGAGTTTTCCTTTCTATTCTTTCCACTCTCCACATGCCTAGATACATTCACATCTTTTCGGTGTAAGCATTTGCTTTGTTTTTCCTGGCTCAGTCACTGCGGGTTATCTTTCTCAGCATTCACGTTTTATGCAGGGGTCTCTGATGAGATAGACATCTCATGTTTCAGGGGCTTTAAAAGGCTTTATCTCTTAGCTCTAGACTGGTAATTCACATAAACCAACGGTGCTAAGCTACCAAGGACAATCCAACATCCCCAGGACAAATGCAGGATTTAACAATTTGTGAATTGATACATTCTCACATTTTTTTTCTGAAAATACTTTTTCTCTACTAACACAAGCATATATTTTTAAATTGTCCATTGAACATTTTATGTATTTTATACCTAAAGATTTCTCTGAATGTCTAGAAATGCTAGAAAATAAAACCCCTCATGTATTTGTTTTTGATTAGAAAAATGCCCATTTGTAAAGATGCCAATATACTCTGTATTTATCTGTAATTAACAGGTAAAATCACTGTAGCCCTCATTTTGAGAGATATTTGATAACCTTATTATTCAAAGGGGTGTGTATAAAAATAAATATGACATTTTAAAAAATGAAGCCCTAACAATTGAGTAATGAAAGCAAAGTAGCCCTGCCAGGTATTAAGACATATTTCAGAACTTCAGTAATAGTTACATGTAAGGTATTGGCATCAGGAGAACCATGTAATGTCAGTGAAACAGAGTGGAGTTAAGCATTAGACCCAAAGAGATATGAAAATTGAAAGCAGAATTCCAATATAATGTAGAAAAAAGGAATTACACGATACTGATTTTATAAAGGATCGGCTGGTCATTTGGAAACAGTACAGCTGAATCTATAAATGCCAAAACAAATTCCAGATATATATTCCAATATAATCATTGTTAATTAAGATGATTAATGTAAAATACTAATACTTAATCAAACTTTATCATAGAATAGAAGATTTTTTTGAGAGAGCGAGTGCGCGACTATGTGCGTGAGTGGGAGAGGAGCAAAGGGAGAGAGAGAAGGAATCTTAAGCAGGCTCCAGGCTCAGAGTGGAGCCCAATGTGGAGCTCAATCCCATGACCCTGGAACCATGACCTGAGCTGAAATCAAGAGTCAGATGCTTAATTGACTGAGCCACCCAGGTGCCCCATAGAGTAGAAGATTTTTCTAAGCATAACTTAACACCCAGAATTCATACAGAAGAAAAATTGATAAATTCCATTTATATATAAAACACAAATGGCTGAAAGGCCAAAAGGGAAAAATAATGGGAGCTAATGGAAGTAAAAGAAGCTAGAAAGAGATGGAGAAGGTTAGAAAGAGAATGAGTGAGAGAAATAAGAGAGAGAAGGAAGGGTTGAGAAAGAGAAGGAGAAAAGAAATAATGACAGGAAAGAAGGAAGGAGGGAAGGGGAAAGGAATAAGGAAAGAGAGAGGATGAGAGGGAAAGACATAAACTGCGCAAAAGATAAGTTGAGAAAATTATTTATTTATCAGAAATACATGATTGATATTGTTAATTACCCAAATATAGAAGCTGTTACTACCATTAGACTATAAGCTCCATAAAATTTCGAATCACATTTGTATTGTACATCACTGTATCGTCAATAGTTATGTATCACGCCAGAGTTTGTAGACAAAAACATTTGTGGACAAAAAAAAAATTTTTAAATAAACAACTAAGTAGATTCAAAATAAATACAGATTTGAAGGGGCACATGCACCCTGATGTTTATAGCAGCATTATCAACAATAGCCAAACTGTGGAGGAGCCCAAATGTCTACTGACTGATAAAGGGATAAAGAATATGTGGTATAGATATACAATGGAATGTTACTCAGCTACCAAAAAGAATTAAATCTTGCCATTTACAAGGACGTGAATGGAGCTAGAATATATTATGCTAAGTGAAATAAGTCAGAGAGAGACAAATACCATATGATTTCACTCATATGTAGAATTTAAAAAAAAAAAACACATGAATACATGGGAAGGGGAAAAAGGGAAGCAAACCATAAGAGACTTCTAACTGTAGAGAACAAACTGAGGGTTGATGAAGGGAGGTGAGTGGGGGATGGGCTGGATGGGTAATGGGCATTTAAAGGAGGGCATTTGTGATGATGAGCACTGGGTGTGTTATACATAAGTGATGAATCACTAAATTGTACACTGAATCTAGTATTGCACTGTATGTTAACTTGAATTTAAGTAAATATGTGAAGAAAAAAAATAAATTCTTTTTTTTTTTAATTTTTAATGTTTGTTTATTTTTGAGAGAGACAGAGCATGAGCAGGGGAGGGGCAGAGAGAGACAGAGGCACAGAATCCAAAGCAGACTCCATGCTCTGAGCTGTCAGCACGGAACCCAACTCGGGGCTGGATCCCACGAGCCATGAGATCATGACTTGAGCTGAAGTCGGATGCTTAACCCATTGAGCCACCCTGGTGTCCCAAAATTCAAATAAGTCTAAAGAAAAATAATTGATCAGGGAGGAAACCAGGCACTTCATAAAAGATAATAAAAGGAATTGATTAAAACTTGAAAATCTACTCAAAGCTGTTAATAATCGAACAGATAAAAATAACATATGAGATTTTAGTTCATTTTTCACATGTAACATGGCTGAAGGTTAAGAGTTATAAATATAGAGATTTGAAAAATAGAAGCATTTTAGTTAGGAAAAAGATCAAAATGCTTATTACCACGTTAATTTTCCATTTCTTTAAAGTTCTGACATCTCAGACAAGAGCTATAGATACATAAAATAAAGCAAAATAAAAGAAGGGGACTAGAAATGAAGAAATAACAGCTATTGTCTACAAAGAGATGACTTTCCACTTATAAAAATTAAATTGAATAATAATTGGAACTAGTATAAAAATAAAAAATAATTGGAACTAGTAAAAAATGGTCGCTGGCTATAAATGCAATGTTAAAAAATCAAATTAATTCCCATGAACCAAGAAAATAATAAATTTTTTAAATGATAGCATTTCAAAGAACAATAAAATTATGTTTCAAGAAATACCCTAACATAATGACTGCAAAATCTTTATATAGATAATTATATATAAACGACTAAAGAAAACCTAAATCTAATAGAGGTACCCTATTCATTCAAGGAAAAGGGCATTTGGACTTCATATAAATTGCATTATGTATTGTATATCTTTTGGGTCTTACATTTTGCTCACCATTTCACATTTATATTTTAAGATTAATCAACACTGTTATCTATAGTTCATTTATTTTCATTGCTAAGTATACACAATGACTTATCCGTTCTTTTTCTGATGGATATTTGGGCTTATTCCAGTTTTACATATGATAAACAGTACTGCTATGACTACTCCTGTGCATGTAATGTGGTATAAATGAGGAGATGTTTTTGTAGGGAATATACCAAATAATGGTAATGTGGATCATAGAATATGCATATTATTAAGTTTATTAGATAAAGCTGAACTGCCTTCAAAATGGTTTTTCAAACTATACATCCATCAGGAATTCGAGTCTTTTTCTTGCTCTATATCTTTGTCAACATTTGGTATTGTTTTCAGACTGGCCACTCATTTACTGGGTACATAGTACTATCTCATTGTGGTTTTAATTTACTTCCTCTTCTTAATAATAAAGAGATTGAACACTTTTCATATATTTAATGACCATTCAAGTTTAATCTTTGTAAGTGTTTTTTTTTTTTTTCTGTTGTGTCATCAGTCTTTTTCTAATTTGTTTTGCAGAAATTCTTTTTTGTCTTTTGAACATTAGTACTAGTTGGTTACAAAGACTGTGTTGGGGAGAGAAAAAAATTATCCCTCAAGATTCTTCTGGCTGGTCTAAGAATTAAATTGACATGAGACAGATTAACAGGAGAAAATTGGATTTAATTGCATGCATATGGGGAATAAACAAACATAAACATGAGAGAGCCCAAAGACAGGTAAAATGAGGTATATATGTTATTCTAGACTATCTGGGGCTACAAAAGGAAGGAAGGCAATTCACAGAAAGAATGGAAAGAGTAAATGTTTGATAAATATTTGCTTGGCCATCCAGGCACAATGGGACATAGAAGACTTTGATCAAACAGGCCTTGCCATGTTCCTGTCCACCGTTACCTAGTTCATATTATACTATAGTTATTTATGGTGATAGCTTCCTTCCTGGAACGGGTTCTGTATCTAAATCCTTTTAGGCAGTGTAGCAGGGAGTCTACAGTTGTTAACTATTTTCTCCCACTTTTGATGTATCTTTTAAAAAGATCTCTTTAATCATTCTTAAATTTAATATAATTAAATTAGGAATAGTATCCTAAATGGCTAATACTTTTAGTGTCATTCCAGAAGATACTGCCCTCCTTCAAGGTCATCAAATTATTCTCCTATGTTATCATAAATGGCTGGTGCTGTTGCCTTTCATATGTAGATCTATTCTTTTGTATAAAGTATGAGTTACTTTTTGCTCTATGTGTTACCAATCATCTTGGCTTCTTTTGTTGCAAACACCATCCTTGAACTCTCCTTTGAAGTGGCACTTTCAAAGTGTGGGGGTGGGGATTTTAAGATTTAGAGGAGCCTTTTCTACTTTCATTTTTCCCGTATGTAATTTGAATGAAGGAGCCAAGGATGGAAAGAAGTCTGGTTTCCTAAATCAACACATGAAGAATAGCACTGGCTGACTGGGAACGCCTACATTAATGTTTCCCTAACATATTCTTTAATAAAGTTAATAAAGTTGTCAATTCCCCTTCATCCAAGGAAATCTTAAAAAGTAAAAGTTAAGTCACAAATAGGGTAAAAATAGTTTGTCATTCAAAAGATATTTACTGAACGTTTACTATATATCAAACACTTTTCTTGATATTCTAAATGTATCAATGAATAGAAAAAAAGGTCCATTTTTGTGGAGCTTAAATTTCTTCTGTCTTCTCTCTTTCTCAAAAACTGACGGTAGTCTCCGATGTGTACACAGCACAACAAATGCCTACAAATAAATAATTAAAAGACACAAAAATAGCAAACTGGGGAATGTAGATATGTGGGCAATTCCAAAAGAGGAAAGCCAGATCATTTAACAGGCATATGAAAAGCATCTTAACTGTACTTATGCTTAAAGAAATGCATGTTAAAATCAAAATAAGATGTTCTTTTATGATAATCACATTGAGAAAAAATTTAATAAACCTGACAATACAAATCTTGGCAAGGTTGTGGAACATCCAGAACTCTCATACCTTGTTGATTTGGTTTTGAATAATATAATGGCATCAGAGAGCGATTTAACAGTATTTACTAAATGTAGTTATTCACATCCACCTTGACCCAGTAATAGAATGAAATACTCTCCTAAAAGGTCACAAGAAAATTTATCAGAATATTGTTTATAGAAAAAACAATAGAAAAAAAATAACTTTCTGATAAAAGAACATAAAAATGCAGGATATGCATCCAACTGAATCCTGAGTAAAAGAAAAAGGAGTAACGGGCGCCTGGGTGGCTCAGTCGGTTGAGTGTCCGACCTTGGCTCAGGTCACGATCTCACAGCTTGTGGGTTTGAGCCCTGCATCGGGCTCTTTGCTGGCAGCTCGGAACCTAGAGCCTGCTTTGGATTCTGTGTCTCCTTCCCTCTCTGCCTCTCCCCAGCTCATGCTCTGTCTCTTTCTCTCTCTCAAAAATAAATAAACGTTAAAAAAAATTTAAAAAGGGAAAGAACAGGGAGTAAAATAGATCCATGTAGGTAAGCACTGCTGAATCTCAAAAACATAAATTTGAAGGAACAAAACAACTGGTGGATGTATGTATATGATTTTTCCAAATATGTAAATTTAAAAAGCATGTATAACCGTCTTAGCTATTATTTAGGAAATATATACACGTAGAGTAAATGTAGAAAGACTTACATGTGAACAATAAGCTTAACATATAGGATACTATTTTATTAGAGGTTAAGGTGGAGTATGAATTCAGGGAGGGCATGAGGTAGGTGCTTTAAGAAAGGTTATTTATTGTTTTGTTCTCCATAATTTTTTTAATGTAATTATAAAATATTTAATAATGAAGTAATTGAAAAGAAATGAAAAGTAATTAGGTACTCAGTGTCCAAAAAGTTTAAGGTAGTGTCTTCAATGTGACCGCCTGTTGGGTGACTCAAACACAAAAATCCCAAGATTATCCTTAATTATGCTCTCTCCTTCCTCCTCCCTCCCAAACCCACTACATATCAATACCTGCTGATTTTTTATTTATTTATTTAATGTTTGTTTATTTATTTATTTATTTTTTTTTAAATTTTTCTTAACGTTTATTTATTTTTGAGAGAGAGAGAGACAGACAGAGCATGAACGGGGGAGGGTCAGAGAGAGGGAGACACAGAATCTGAAACAGGCTCCAGGCTCTGAGCTGTCAGCACAGAGCCCGACGCGGGGCTCGAACTCACGGACTGTGAGATCATGACCTGAGCCGAAGTCGGACGCTTAACCGACTGAGCCACCCAGGCGCCCCTGTTTGTTTATTTTTGATAGAGACAGAGTGTGAGTGGGGAGGGGCAGAGAGCTTGAGAGCACGAGATACAGAATCTGAAACAGGCTCCAGGCTTTGAGCTGTCAGCACAGAGCCCCATGTGGGGCTTGAACTCAGGAACAGCAAGATCTTGACCTGAGCTGAAGTCAGACTCTCAACCGACTAAGCCGCCCAGGCGCCCCAATACCTGCAGATTTTACCTAAATAGTTTCGGTAGTCTCTTCCTTCTTCCCTTTCCTAATTGACTAACTAACCTCTGGTTGAGCTCAGATCCTCTTTCAGCTGGATGATAGTATTGACCGTTCTACTCTACTTGATTTTTTTTTCTCTAAACTACCTTTAACTGGAGAATAACATAAATCCAATTGTGCTACCACGCTCTGATGCGTTTTGTGGCTACACATCTTATAGGATCTAGTCCAAACTCCTTAGCATAGACTCTCTCTGATCTCTCCATACCTTGTCCCCAATCTGCTTTCAACCTTTACGTATCTATGCTACTTCATTATTAAGATATTATTATCATAGTATTACTGTACTACAATAATAACATCCACTTATTTTTCTCTTTGTCTAACATACTGTATCCCTTTTATCATACTGCTCATTACCCAAATAACTCTTACCTCTCCTTCAAACTAAGATCAGGAATTACCTCTTAAGGAAGGGTGTTTTTGAATGGTTGACTTAAATATTTATCTTTGCTCCCACAGCCAAGATATCTTTTTTGATATCTTTTTCCTCACATGTAACAGCTTATTTTAAAATAACCTGTTCCAAATTTATTGTATCTTTGTGCAAAGAAAGGGCCATGTTTTGTTTTTCTGCATAGCCTTCACATTTAGGCCTGGAGTCAGGAAATAGTTTTTCTATGTAGGTTTTCCAAAGCATTCTCAACTCTGCTGTTGTAACAAGAAAACAACCATAATATATAAACAAATGAGTGTGGTGGTATTCCAATAAAACACTATTTAGAGAAACAGACTATGAATCATACGTCGCCTGTGGGTCATAGTTTGCAGACCCTTTATTTTGGCAAATGTCTAGCAAAAAGTAGGTGGTAAATGAGGGCAGGTAATATCCAACCCTTTGTAACACACGGCCAACGACTCTGTCCAAGCTCTTGGAGCTCCTTACTTTTGCAGAAGTTGGATTCAAACTAGTATTACTTGGTAGGGAAGTTACCTGCCTCAGGTTCCTCCCACATCTTTTCTCTCCATCAGCATGACACGTCCAGGCTCTGGTTCCAACAAAGGGTTGGTGACAAAGCAACATGAACATGGCCTGTGAGAAGCTGGCTTTCTCCTGAAGCCAGACCTATTTCCTTTCTCCACCTTTGTACTTACTTGACCCACGTATATCCCACTTGCTTCTACGTACAATTTAGGGCCCCCAGAGTTGTGATTTTGGACCTGTTCTAAATGAACACGGCTGCCAAGACTTCACAATGTACATTCAGCGTGTTGTGGAACTCTGCTCAGAAGAGGGGAGCATGGGGGCTCTGGGTTAATTTGGCCATGTGTTGCAAATGTGATGCTTGCAGAAAGGAGAGTTTCCCACATTTTGACGTCCTTTTATTTCGAGTTCTTCCTGACTTGGCCCCTTGTCCTGTCTCTCTCCCCAAGCACGTATTTGTTTGTCCTTCTCATTGCATTAGGAAATGCAGTGGCATTTCAGAAGTCTTGAAACATCGCAGACCCCATCTTAATAACACCCCTGGGAAACGGCCGCCGATGAGCTCAGGTGTCTCTTTTAAACACAGCAGTCTGTTTCAGTTAAAACAAGAGGGTTTGCCATCTTAGAAGCCTGTCTCCATGGCACCTGCCAAGATGAATGAATCAAAATTTGGCAGCTCGTAGGTTTAAAGTCCCCCAAAGCCAAATTTCTACAAGGGAGACAGTGGGAAGTAGGAACTTTGGTAATTTATCTCTACTGCTTTACTGAACAACCCTGAGAAAAAGTTGCTTTTCGTTTGTTTTGGTTTTTGCTTTGCTTTTGCTTTTGCTTTTTAAGAGAATGGGAGAAACATTTTCTGTTTCCCTGAGTGGTTCTCACACCCTCCTTTCTAACTTGTAGTCTGCTTTTTTTTTTAATGCTGCTTTACTTGAGCAATTTCATAAAATTGTGTGATCAAGTGTTCAATTAATATCAACTTTTTGCAGCTAAGAACGATTCAGGAGTTTTAACTGAATATATGAATTTTCACAAATTTTAGGTGTCACTCAAAGTGCCTCCCTCATTAAAAATGGGAGGTTTATTTTATTCAACAGGTTATACTTGAAGCCATTTTCTTAAGTCTTTTTTCGGAGAAGCCTCAGCCCTCCATTGAAGACTGTCAAGTGATTAAGTCAGACCCATCCAGATTATCCAGGACAATCTCTCTGTGAAAATTAATAAATGGAAACTTCACTGAAAATGGGGTGAGGAATTTGTGAGCGGGAGTCTCATGCAGGCACCACCACCGATTCTGTTTACTTTACATTCCTTGGCAGAGAGAGGCTTACTTTACTACCTTAGCAGCAGGAAGAAAAAATTTTTCCTTACCTAGCAAAGCCCAGCCAATAAGACGCTGCCATCTACCAGCCAATGAGAAACTCCCAGTTTCCTCCAATGGAGGGCATCTAAGTTCCTAGACTTCTGTTCAAAATAACTCCTCCCATCATCCCCTCACCACGTGACGCCCCCAAATATTTTTCTCTGTAAAAGGACTCTCTTCTCTTTTGTTCTCGGAACTTGCATAAGGTTTGCCATAGTTTGCATGTCCCAAATTGCAATTCCTCTCCTTTTGCCAAATAACTCTTTACACTGATAAAATAACTGGCTATTTTTATTTTTAAGGTTGACATCCCTTACTTAAAGTTAAGTGATTAAGGGCTTCAATTACATTTTTAAAAATCTCTTCTCAGCAGCACCTATATTTGTGTCGATCGAATAACTGGGGACTAGCTCAACCAAGCTGACACATCCAAAGAACTGACACATCCAAAGAACTGTCACGACTGTAACCCTCGGTTACTATTTTCAGTCTCCTAGTTCTTTATTTTTTCCTGCTTCTCTCTATTCTTTTCTCTCTTCCTTTATTCTTCCTACAGAGCCATTACTTGTAATCCAAGTTTCTGATTCTCCTCCTCTCTGGAAAGATGGTGGGTTTCCATTTCCTGGCTCTCTAATAGTTTCACTGGACCCTGTGTCTAGTTCTGTACATGGTATATGAAGGTGCCACTGCTGAAAATCACGTAGCACAGTGATGGACACAAAACTATGGCTTGTGTAGATATAATTAGGATAGGAAGATAAACTACAGACCCACAAACTATTGACCAGTAAGTCCCATTAGTTCGTTATAAGCTCCAGGATATAGAGTTTGGAGAGAGGAGATACTCCAGTGAGTCCAAAGTAGGTGCAGGTGAGCTGGGCAATGGAGGATAACAGCTAAAACAGGGTGGCGGCGGGGTGAGCGGGGCATTGTGAAGCATACCTGGTTTCAATTCCTTTTATTTTTTTCCCCCATTTTTAAGTGTGTTCATTTCTTCACATTTTTTGTGAGCATAGTTTGTTCTAGATCTTGTACTAAGATCCCTGCCCTCATAGAGATTGTGAAATAAAAGTCTAACTGTGTAATTATATATTGTGATAAGTATTAAGTAACAGGTTTCTGGGAGAGTGAAAAACTTTTCCAACCTATTCATTTTGAAGTTTGTTCATTGTGAGAGAGGTAGGGGAGCAGACAGAGAATCCTAAGCAGGGCTCGAACTCATGAACCATGAGTTCATGACCTGAGTCGAAACCAAGAGTCAGACACTTAATTGACTGAGCCATCCAGGGGCCCGCAACCTATTTTAGATGAGAAATTCAGGCCTTCTGAAGCAAGGGCATGAACCACACCCGAGTAAGGAGAAGTGTACGAAGAGGCAAGGGGAGAGCACAGACAGAGGCCATAAGGTGGGAAGATCTCCAATATGTGGAAAGCCAGTGCAATTAAGACATAGGAAGAAAGGTAAAGACTGGTATGAGAGAGTGGGAGACCTAAGTTACTGCCAGATTTATTTAGAATTATGTAGGCCACAAAGCCAAGGTGAAGACATTTATTTTTAAATGCTAAAGGAATCTGTGTGACCTACTGTAGGTGATTCTGTCTCTGAACTTCAGTTTCCACATATCTAAAATAAAAATACTTCCCCCAAATCAATATCATAATTAAATAAAGCAAAGCATGTAAAAATGTAAAGATCTTAGACTAGTTCTGGGCCGTTCAAACAAAACAAAACACCAGTGTCTCATCATTTTCCTTAGTGAACACAATTTAGATATGTGTATACATATATATATATATATATATATATATATATATGTGTGTGTGTGTGTGTGTGTGTGCCTATGCATATATATATACATATATACACATACATACATACATACATATATGCATATATACACATATACATATTTCTAAGGTTAAAGAGAAAGCTGACCAAGTTTATGTGAAAAATCTTAGGACTTATTTAAAATGTTTTTAAAGTTTTTTGACTGCTTGCCATTCACTTTGGTAGGTAATATCTCAGGCTATAGCCAATTTATGAGAGAAAAATTTTTTTTGATGTTTGTTTATTTTTGAGAGAGACAGTGCAAGCCAGGGAGGGGCAGAGAGAGAGGGAGACACAGAATCTGAAGCAGGCACCAGGCTCCGAGCTGTCAGCACAGAGCCCAGCGCGGGGCTCAAACCCACAAACCTTGAGATCATGACTTGAACTGAAGTCAGACACTTAATTGACTGAGCCACCCAGGTGTCCCATGAGAGAAAATGTTTTAGAAATACTTCAGCACTGAAGTATTACTGTATTTTAACTACTCTTTTTTCAGTCTCATGGTACCACATATATGTGGTTGAACAAACAACCTGAGTATTCCATATCCTTTATCTCAGCTGACATTCAGTGATTTATAAGATCCAGTGATGCCTGGGTGGCTCAGTCAGTTAAGTGTGCAACTTTAGCTCAGGTCATGATCTCATGGTTTGTGGGTTCAAGCCCCACGTCGGGCTGTGTGCTGACAGCTCAGAGCCTGGAGCCTGCTTCGGATTCTGTGTCTCCCTCTCCCTTTGCCCCTCCCCCACTCACATTCTGTCTCTGTCTCTCAAAAATGAATAAACATTAAAAAATATTAAAAATAAGATCCAATAGGCTCCATGTTATTGTTTGTAGAGCAAGTTACCTAAATTTTATGGGTGACTGAAGTTCGTTGATCAAAGATGGAAAAATATGAAAGGGGGGTGTAGCATGAAAGCTGTAATCTAAATTACCTTGGGCAGCAAATAGGAAAAAAAAAGGGAGAACAAGGAAAGCACTATGTAAATACATGGCCGTTTCTAATTTGTAAAGATGTTGTGGTTCGCAGAAAAAATATTAGAGAATAGAAGCAGACGTACTTGCAAATTGTGTTTCTCAGGGTTCATTCTTATTGTATTTTACCACTATATCTCCATAGGATACATTTATTATTTTTCAATAAGACTTTGCTGCAAATCCACTGTGGAATTTGGCAGCTGACATTTAAACTCTCTCAGCACTAGTTTCATTATATGTAAAATGAGAAAGTTGGATGAAATGATCTCTAATGTCATAAAAAATTAGGTCTCTCATTTCCTTAGTTCCCAGAGAGATACGTTATGCTGCAGTTTAATTTGTGAAATAATTTGACAGCCAATTTTCTTTGATGATATCTTATTGTTGGGGGAGTTAAAATAAAGATGGTAATTTCAAGTCATGGCTGCAAAAGCCAAAATCGTCCCTGATAAAATGCAATGATTTCTCCTGTCGTTCTGTTCTTTCTCCTCCTCGTTTTTCTTCTTCTTCCTCTTTGTCCTTCATTGCGTCATTCCAAAGTTCTAGTAAAAAATGTTAGACTGCACAGACAAAACTCTAGCATTAAACCATAACCTTGGAAAATGTATCTTCTCAAACCATCAGCAGGACGCGCTTTACTGTCTTTAATTTACACAGGCAGCTTGAGATCTGGCTTCACTGAGACTCAAGAAATGTCTGACTGGTTTACCAAGAAACGAGTTCCATCAATTCCACCTTACTCACTGTTTACAGCTCAGCTCAAATATAAATTCCTACTAAAAGCCTGAGTTTTCTAAAGATTATGATGGTTTTACATCACAGCAACACAAAAACACAAATAAGTGTTACTTGCACATTATGCTTAAAGGAACCTTCCACCAGCCCATCAGAGAAATATTTGCACCGATGGTTTCCAGAATCCTCCTCCACCCCCTCCTCCTTTTTTCATCTTTTGTTGTTTATTCTTTTTCATTTATCTTTGTAACATGCCAACATACCCATAACACCGTCACCAAAATCAAAGGAATAGACACATCTAATACCTCCCAAAGTTTCCTCGTAACTTATGACTTCTTGTTTGTGTGGTAAGAACACGTACCATCAAATCTACTCTGTCAACACATTTTGAGGTGCGTGATACAGCATTGTTAATTACAGGTGCTATGTTATACAGCAGGTCTCTAGAACGTATTCATCTTGTATGACTGAAACTATCCCCATTGAACAACAACCGCCCATTTCCTGCTGGCTCCTGGCAACCACTCTTGGGTTCTCCTTCTTACTTCCAAATCCAAGGTGTATGCTGAAACAAAATGGCCTCCTTTTCCCCAGGATCCACGTCTGTTAGAAAGTAATGGTATTTCACAATGATTTGTTTCAACTGTACTATGTTCCTATTACTCTCCTTTAAAACAGGGACACCAACACTTAAATGCTTGTGTTCAGCGTGAATCAGATGCAATCATGTTTGTATAAAACACGGAGGAGAGTGGCTGGATGTAACCCCGAAGCACTAAAACGAACCTTATGACCGAGCCACCTTGGAAATTGTTCTCTTCAAATAGATTTCAGAAAACTAAATGATAGCCCTCGGGTCTTAAACATAATTTCCAGGAGCTTTTAGCCCCCAAATCAAATGAGTGGTTATTTCTGAGCCTTGCTCCATGATATTTTTTCTTCAGCTGCAAAGAAGACTTCTGTTGTCCATGATCTCCTGCATACGTACTGATGGACAGTTAGTGTTTCACACTTGCCCGTAGCTTGGACTTTTGGGAACCTCTTGCCTTAAAGGCGCTATACAAATATAGGATCCAAATCCACATTCTTCTCCTCTGCCTGTTAAAGTCTACAGAGTCTGTGCTCGCATCGGGTTACCTGCCCTCCAGGGAGGGTAAATAACAATCCGGATGTGCCCATATTCATGCAGAACGTGTATCTTCTAGTCGGGTTAATTCATGCTCAGTGTAGCCGAAAGGATCCCAGCTTCTAGACAGCTTCCTTCTCTCTGAGGCCCTCAGGCTGAGAAGCCAGCCTAACATTTTGTTTTCTTTGTCTACGCAAAATGAAAGCTTGCTAACTTAGATCAGACTGTGACAACTCTATTTCTGAAAGAATCTATTCATTACTCACTGAGCCAGTGTTAATGTGGGAATTTCCCAGGAGGTAGAGCAAAAAGAAGGACTGATTCTCTTCTTTTCCTATACAGCCTGGGATCTGGCACTTCCTAGATATGTGATTGTGGTGAAGTCACTGAACTTTCGGGGCCCCCAACGTCCTCCTCCTTCTTTTTAAATAAGATCAAAATCATCCACTGAACAAAGGTTGAAAACATGCTTTGTTATGTATTAAAAGTATAGAAATGAAGAGTTTTGCCTACTAGAATTTCTAAAATAACGACAACATGTTTCTATAGATTAAAACAGTAGAATTGAGGAAATCAGGGTGTTTGAGAAAGAATTAAGCTCTGGACTCTGAATTTTTTAAAAAAATCATCAATATTAAAATGTATGCTTCTGCTCAACTTAGTCACACAATATGTATTACACTCATTACTTGATTCCTATTTTAATTCTCTCTTCCCCAAACCCATCCTCATTATTTTCTTTATAAATGCATGAATTATCATAACAATTAGATGCTATTTTTGCTTACCACATGGACAAAGATTTTAGCAAGCCAAGATGTCCAATGTGTTCAAACAAAACAAAACAAAACAAAAACCCAAATACTTGAAAGCATGGCTGTTAGCGTGAAAACTGATATAATCTGTCAGCAAACACATTTGGCCATACGGATTAATATTCATATAAAGTTCATAGTCTGATAGAGAATTCCACTTCTAGGGCACTGTTCAAAGGCCAGAGTTGAAGATAGTTTTAAAAGACTTAGCTACTAGGGGAGTGATGATAGCGTTGTTTAGAATATAATAGGATTAAGAGAGATGCTCTCAAAATGTTGAGAAATTTACCATTGGTTAAGTAATGCAGCCAAATGATGGCTGTGACAAATATTTATGAAGGAGAAAATAGCAAGTGAACTAGAAACTTCTCAGGCCATCAAAGATAAACCTAGGAATTATGAAAAGTGATTCCAGTTAAAACTAGAAAGGCTTCTAAATTCACCTTGAGTAGCGTGGGTCAGGGTGGGGGGAGGGATAGTGAAAATGTTTTCTTGGGTCAGAGTCATTACTTTGCCAAAAAAAAAAAAAAAAAGGATTAGATTGCATTAAGTAGATGTAATGAATTATATCATGTTAGTTAGATAGGTACGTTTCACAAGGCGATGAATCCTAATGGTTATAAGGTGTAGGATTTCAGAAACCTTAGGAAAATGTGAAACACTTGCCTGAATGGAAATTCCCCACTGACTCTCCCCAAGTAGGTAAAGACACTGGACATACCATTACCTCATTCCACCTAAAACCACCAAGAATTAGGTAGAAGGTACTGACTTTCAGAGAATTTCAATTGTTCTTGAGATTGAACACCTGAAAAATGGGCAGTAAGTAGGGAATTATTTTTCTGGAAGAAGATGTAGCACAAAGATTCCAAATGGGAAAGAAAATATTAGTAAAAGACCATAGGGCATGAGAAGTGAAGGGAGAGAGAGATCAAGAGAGCACCCCTATGGACCTTCTCTAAGGACTTAAGCAATGAGCCTTTTTACTTGGTGAGATATAGTAAGATCCTTTGGATGAGAGGCTTAATTTCTTATTTGCTTCCCTTAACCTCCTGGTATTAACTGTACCCTCAATAAAAGATTACTTAGGCCATCATCAGAATCCTATTTGTATATTTGATTCAAGGAAGCAGAAGGAAACAGTATTCAAAACTGATAGATGGGGGGCGCCTGGGTGGCTCAGTCGGTTGAGCGTCCGACTTCGGCTCAGGTCACGATCTCGCGGTCCGTGGGTTCGTGCCCCGCGTCAGGCTCTGGGCTGATGGCTCGGAGCCTAGAGCCTGCTTCCGATTCTGTGTCTCCCTGTCTCTCTGCCCCTCCCCCGTTCATGCTCTGTCTCTCTCTGTCTCAGAAATAAATAAAACGTTAAAAAAAAAAATTAAAAAAAAAAAAACAAACTGATAGATGGTATCCAGCACCTTCTCCATAATGCCATGATGGAAATCAGTAACAGTCCATTTGTCAACCAAAATATTTATGAGTGGTATTTCTCATTGATAATACAGGTGATTTTATTATTTCTGGTTCTGATTTCCTTATTATGTTTTTACCTACATTTTCTCTAATTATCATGTATAATCTTGTAATAAGGGAAAAAGATCTACATTGATGACCAATTTTACTTTAGGGTAATGTTCTCAGTCAAGGTCATGAGATATAAAGACAATGTAGTTGAGAAGTCACTGTACTGAGTGATAAAATTAAGAGTGAGGCAGGGAACATGGAGAGAACAGTGGTGCCCTCTGGGAGACCAACAACATTGGTAGTGACAGGAATTTTTTTTTAAGTCTATTTATTTATTTTGAGAAAGAGCATGCACACCTGAGTGGGGGTGAGGGGTGGAAGAGAGAGAGGGGGAGAGAGAATCCCAAGCAGGCTCTGTGCTCTCAGCACAGAGCCCAACATGGGGCTCAATCCCACAAACCAGAAGACCATGACCTGAGCCAAAATCAGGAGTCTGATGCTTAACTGACAGAGCCACCCCGGCTCTGGTAGGGACAGCATTTTTAAAATGGTTATATCATAAGATGTATGTGTGAGCTAGGATTTTAGGATGCCCATATTCCTCAAATTTACAAAGTTTGGTTTTTTTTACAAAATCTGTAATTTTCTGAGGAACTGGTTGATTCACCTAGCTGACCTCCCAGGGTAAGGTTCTCACTTTATTTACTCCAAGCATCTGGCTTCCCTTTGGACTAATGCCGCCTTCTCCACTCCAGCATGGGTTGTGCAGGGGCAGGGTGACAGAGGGGAGGGGAGGTTACTTGGGAGTGTTCAATTCCAGGCCCTGTCGCAATCTTTTCCTCTGTTTTATCCTAACATAAGAAGCCTTCCCTGGCTCAGGCATTAATGTTTAGATGGACTCTGCTTTTTTCTCAGGATTTGAATTGTAGGAGGTGGAGTGAGGTGGGCTGCTGGTGTGAGGAAAAGAGAAAATTCTGGAGTTAGTTTCCCCATTCCTTAGGAAGGTGGTACAAGAATGTGGCCGTGTATGTAACGTAAGAAGGAAATCGCCCATCCTACTGGATTACTCATATATAAGACAACATAGCACAGACCAGTATAGCTGATTTTCTAATATTATTTTTGGAAGAGCCCTTTAAAGTTTGAGTTTTGGATATTTGATTTTTAAAATAACTTTCAAGTTCACCATAAGTGTCTTTATTTCCTACCAGAAAATATATTTATATATAAAAAAAAAACAAAAACTTCTGACAAGATTGTTTTAAGGAAGAAATAAAAGAATCTTTGTTAGGTGCTATAAAGAAGTTCACAGTTGTACTTCACTGCAGTTCTTAATATTTGTTCCTGGGGAACTTTTCTCTTGATTCCCCAGATGGGACTGAAGTTTGCTCTTTAGAAAGGACCCTGTTTTTTAACATTCTTCCATTACAGTCACCATGTGATCGTGGACACTGCTGACATCAAAGAGGAGGAATTCTCCATAATCCTCCAGGGAACTCAACACAGTCAGGAAAGCATTTCGAGGCATAGACTGCACGCACATTGGCGTTCACGTTTTTTGATTTATTCATCAAGGTGGCAAGGTGGAATCATGAACAAAGAATGCTAGAAGAAAACTAGGATATTAGAAGACTCACTGCCTCGTGAGCTCTGTTGTGATTTTCCTGAAATATCTTCCTGCCAACAAAGATTTGTACTGAAAGAGCAGATGCTTCTGAAGAACTCTACATGTTTGAATGCCCAGTTTATCAGACACCTGAGAGATCAAGAATTTTGACAACCAATGGCTTACCCTCAAACTTTCTGACATCAGTGTTTTTATCCACAAAGAGACCTCCTGGTCACTGGCTCACAATGTGTGTTGTCTTGCTGTGTGAGAAGGAGAAATAAACGTGTGCACCAAACCATCTTAAAAAAAAGATTAGGAGCTCTTCGAGAACAGGGATATTTTTCTGTTTGATCCTGGCACTTAATAGACACACAGTTAATGTACATTTAATGAGTAGATAAAAAATACAATTGAATGCAACGTGATAAATTCAATATAATAGGTGTAAGTGGAAGGTGCTCCAGGAACCCAAGGGAAGAATAACTAACCTAGCATGTGAGAGTCAGTGAATACATGCATCTCTTTTTGGGGTCTGTTTTAGTCTAGGACTCAGTCACCTTGTGATTACAAAGAAGGTCCCCTCCTTTCCCAAAGGACTCACAGGAAGAAATGTGGCAGATTGTAGAATTAGTAAAGCATTCAGAGTAGACGTGATCCTCCTGTCACACTGGGCTATTTTCAGTATCCAGGGAGTAGCATGAGCTCACCTAGTTGGAAAAAGCTGCCTCACCGATAAGAGAAGTGCTGTGATTCCAGATAAGCATGGGGGGGGGGGGGAAATCCATGAATGGAGGGAAAGAGTAATACAGAAACTAAAAGGCAGATGGAAAGTAGGAAAGAAGACAGGCAGTAAAGGGCATATGTTTTGTTGTTGTTAGATTGAAAATTTTGAAACACACACACACACACACACACACACACACACACACACACACCCCAAGGTCAATGAGAAGAAAATTCTCTTGAACACTTCAGTCTAATAGACCTATGAAATTAAATTTTCCTAGTGGACGTGTGTCAGGGAATCTTACTTTAGGAATTCGTGGCTAGAAAAAAAGATTCCCCTGCATAGGGCATGATACTTAGGAAAAAAGTTCCCATTATGCTAGTGACTGGCTTTGAAAGATTAAAGTCACTAAGACTAAACCCCAGCCCTCCAGATTATGAGAGAAAAAAATGAGGTAGCAGATTTAATGTTTTATTTTTAAAAACATTATAAAAGCCCTGTTATTATTGCTTTCCAGACTGGGTGCCATAAAAGGAAGCATAATATAGAGTAGATATAAGTGGGCACAATATTATTTTTGATATGGCACTTATAAGATGCTGCCTCCAAAAAATAAGTCCAAATATTAGGGACTCAAGCCAGAATTAGAGTACAGAGACACATGTATCCAGCAGAATTAGTGAATAACAAGAGACTGTTGCTTGGGAAACCATTAACAGATGGAAATATAAGATATGGGTCAAATTCCCATCACTTTGTAAGCAGGGATTGTACAAATGCCTGCATATATGTCTGATTATAGCATATTTAGCCAAGAAGCGTTATCATTGTAGTAATATTTGCTGAAATAACCAAACTCCCAAATCAGCAGAAAATTTTTTTTCTTATGCACTTCATTTTAGGAGGAAAAAATGTATATGTATAGTATAAAATAGACTGTCAGGAAATTATTTAATGATAATGAAATTTGCCTAATAAAATCAGATACCCTTCATCTGAAGCCAGAGTCCTGTGCTGATCAGAAAGTTACTGATCAGAAAATGGAGCCATGATCACCTCAAGATCCTAACTGAGGAATGGCTGAAATTATCCAGTTTTCTCTAAAACTTAAAAAAAAAGTCAAGAGCTGAAACAAAAAAGCAGATTCAGGCAAACACTGAATTCAAAATTTAAGTTTATCAATAATTTCCCATACTCTTAATTATTTAAAATATTTATTATGTGCATAAATTGACTTTTTACCATAGTGTTATATTAGTTTCAGGTGTACAACATATAGTGATTCAACAATTCTATACTCTATGCCCATCACGATAAGTACACTCTTTAATCCCCATCACCTATATCGCCCACCTCCCCACTAGTAACCACCAGCCTATTCTCTATTGAAAAGTCAATTTGCATAAATTGATTTTTAAATCTTTTTTATCTTAAATAATTTTTCCTAACTATGTTTTTATTTCTTAGGCTTTGGAAATGTGATAAAGATGATTGTAGTGAAGAGGGATTTATTAATAATAAATAAATTTTGTTACAAAAGGCCTAGTTAAGTAGGTGACTTTACTGACAATAGAACTGAATTTGAAAATAAATCCTACTAAAATATAATTCTACAATGCATTTTAATTTAGGAGATAAGGATAGCATGATATTATAAATTTGCCTATCAAGGCAAAAAAAAAATCACACAATTTTAGAGATGAAAATCTCCTAAGAAATGATCTAGACTGAAAGTGAGAAAAACTGAACATTATGTAGGACAAAAATGAGAAATTCAATCACATACAAGACAAGTTAAAATCAGGAAGTTTATCAGAGGTTTTATTGCCCCAAAACACTATTGTTTCAAGATGACTGACACTCTGATGCATTTAGAATACCAGTCATCCAAGAGAATCTGCCAGTACCCATGACTGAGTCAGAGTCCTTTGATGTCTATACTGGACACCACGTCCAAGATAGTTCCTTCATTCACATGTGGCACCTCATTTGGAATGAGCTGGAACCTAGTCACTCATCTTTCTCTTCAGATGGCTTCTGCATGTGGCTGAGTTGGGTTTCTTCAGAACATGGCAGTCTCAAGGTGGTTAGAATTCTGACGTGGTAGTTGTCCCCAGAGCATGCGTTCCAAGAGGTCTGGCTTAAGTTGCAAGGCATCACAGGACCTGGTCCCAGAAATCATACCTTATCAATTCCACTCCATTCCATTTCTCAACAGAGAATCAAAGGGCCAGTCTAGATTCAAGGGGAGGACACTACATAGGGATACAAATACAGTAGGGTTCATTGGAGACCATCTTCAGAGACCAGCTACCACACTGCTCCTTGTACTTCATTAAACTGCTTTTTATAGTTCACCGGAACACCTTTCCTTTCATTTCACTTATCATACTGTTTTCAATTTAATTCACAGAATTTTCAAAAGACTGTGTGGCTATCGTGCCTCATGTTAGAGATACTTAAATGTTCTTGGTTTCCTTTTTCTATTGACGGTCACCTTTCTATTAATTAATACATTTATTAATACAACAAAATCTTTATGGGTACCTATTATTCTGGGTTGGGTTTACAGAGATGGATATATGAAGATCTCTGCTCCCAGAGTGTGCCCAGTGTAATGCAGAGGATCAACATGTTAATAAGTAATTGTAGTTGTTGTAAGATAAAAACAATTTTTATTGACCGTACATCAGTGGTATGTGAAAAGGAGTTTGAAGAAAGGGATAAGGTTTCTGGGTGTTGAATGGAGAACGTGAAAGCTAGGCTTTGGGAGCTTGGGTTTTGGAAAAGGGTAAATTGAGGGTCAGCAAAATGTTGAGGGACTATTAACGTGATCTTGCCCTGGTAATCCTGAAATATGCGGTAAAGTTGCTGAACTAGTAAAAAGACATGTCTGATTTCCAATGAATGGAGGTGAAGGGGTCAAGTCTGTCTGTCACTGACTTGGGACTCAGGCAAGACAGAAAGCAAGGGTGCAAGAACACGGAAGCTGAAAGAAGCGTGAGGAACTGTGGAATTCATGAGAAGACTCTCCAGCTGCCATGGAATCTGAAGCTGACGTTTGGGCGATTTTTATCAGATCTTCAAGCATTAGTGGGGCTCTCGGCCAATGACTGCACTACAAAATGGTGGAGCATATTCAGAGTATGAGGGCACAAAGGGGAGTGCCTGAGGCTATTTGTCACCTCTCCCCAGGGGCACACCTTGACAGTCCAGAAAACAGTTCTAGTTTGTAAGTAAAAACTGCTCTGTCTTGCCATTAAACCAGATAAACAAAGTTGCTCCCAAGTACGCCTATCCAAGTGCCCCTGGGGCCACGAGTAGTGGATGTATCTAAGATCAGGTGGTGTAAGAAGGAGTATTTGAAGGGAACAGGAAGAAAAAGAAGAAAGAGCCGGAGAGAACTGCTGAGGAGAACTTGAAAAGAATCTCTCTCACCCCACAAAAAGTGTTACAAATGCAGGGTACACTGATATACCCAGTTCTTCTAGTTTGAGGTCCTTGACTAACACATTTCAAGAAGATTCCAGGTGGAATGGGTAAGCATTATATTGGCAATGTGACATTATTCTTCCAACACCACCCCCGACCCCTGAGTCAATGAATTTACCTTTCTAGAATGAGAACTTCAGGAAGGTCATGATTATGCCATGTTTCTCACTTAAAAAAAAAATTATTTGGTGTGTGTGGGGGGAGAGGGGAGGTTGCACAGGCACAGAAAGTCTACTTAGCTTTTGGTGTTTTGGTCTGTACAAGGACACCCTTTTCTTTTAGTTTGTTTTGGTTTGGTTTTCCTACTTTGTTCCTAATCCTTAGTACCATTTCCTTCTAAGAGATAACTACTCAAATGTTTTCTATGTATACATGTGTGCATATATTATGTACATATAATGTATGTGTATTATATACCTGGATAATAATTTTTGGTATTATATATACATATATATATATATATGTATATATATATATGTATATATAACTTTTAATATACATGAATGTTATTGTGGTATACATCTCTCACTTGTTTTTCGGTCAGCATTATAGTTTTTAGATTTATCACTCTATGTATAGCTCGTATCTCCCGCCACTGCATATTTGCCTACTAATACAATTCTAGTTTGCCTATAAGTCTACACTACACAACTAATGCCATGGTGAACATGTGTGTCCATTTCCCTTTAAAGACTTGTGTCTTTGAGTCAGAAGGATTATCACTGGGCTTCAGGGCTTATATTGATTTACACTAACTTTGGCCACATTGTTTACCAATTTTATTGCCAAAATTTATACTGCCACCGACAGTGCTAGAGAGGACTTGTCTTCCCAAGTTCCTGGAAAATATTAAGCATTGAAATTTTTGCCCTTTGGCAAAATTTTATTTTTGTGGAAAATAATTATTTTTATAATTGTGGAAAAATTATATTTTACTCTCATTTTTTTTCACTGCGGCCTCCCTTCCTCCCAGCACAATGCCTAGAATTTAGTGGAGGCCCATAAATGTATTTGAAAGGACACATGTGATTGAGAGGTAAAACACTTCAATCTGAAATATATTAGATTAGAATTTGTACTTGATTAGAATTTAGTACGGGGAAAGGATGCCAATACTCTGGGAAAGTTAGCCTTTCCGAGCCAACTCTTTGGAGTACTCTGGCAAAAAGTTCAAATTTCACAGAGGTCCATTGCCATTTGGACCCACTATTTTATATGCTGTTGATTTCTTAACATTTCTGCTAGGGATTTATTTTCAGTACACGAAAGAGCTATGATTTAGTATCAAATATGGGTTTGTAGTAGGCGTGCTTTTCTTGGTTGTCTTGCTAATCCATGCCCCACTTTTCTGAGAAGTAACGTGTGTACTCACAGAAGCCCAGCCATCCAGAAGGCCTGCTGTGTACAGTAATTGGTGTTGCCCCTCTGGCTCTTACTGACCGGACAAGGTGTGGATGCATAATCTAAGCAAAGTCTCTCAGTAATGGCCAAAAGTCTATAGTCAGACTTCAGACTTTGGACATGAAGGAGTACTCACTAGCAAGAGGCCAGCCCCAGAAGCCCCCCTTCTCTCAGTAGCTGACACAGATGAACACAGGGGAAAGAGTGCCTGAGTCTATCTCAGCAGCATCCGGTTCTCATGGGGAACTCTCTTCCTCTTCTTCCGGGTAGGAGACAGAAACCACTTCTGAGCATGTGCAGCAGTATCAGCATGGCAAGAGCAGTATCTGCTGCATAGAGTTGTCCCAGAGAGTAAATGTAGTGTTTTTTCTTCTTCTGAGACTACCTTAGTGTAGCTGTGTTCCTAACAATTGCTACTTAATAGAGCCTAAATTTCACACTCCTCTTCATGGTGAATATTAAAAAGTCACACCTACAATACCTAATAGAGTATGCTGATCAGCTTCTACTATTGTAGCCGGTAGTTAGAGGATTATCTACAAGGAGAGCCACTAATGGTTGTGTATAAGCTTGGGAGAGCTGGGTTGAAAGGATTTGAGTTCACAGTTTCCTCAAAACAAAAGAAATTAATTAGATTTTGCCCTAGGAGTATAGAATCGAGACATACTAGTTTTAATTAGTGTCTATCAGCATTGTGACTTTGGGGGAAGACTTATGAATTAAGGAGATGTAGGATGTCAATGTCAAGTTCGGCAAGGGACATGCAAAAGAGAAAACTGGATTTATAGAAAGGGAGCCAAATATAAAGAGAAGTTATCAGTGGGGAGGAAACAAAAGAAAGACACAGCCGCTGACTGAGAGTGTGCATCTTCATACACACAGAAGCAGACACACAAACATAAACATAGGCAACACTTTTTTTTACTACTAACCCCTTTTGAATGAATTTTATCGTTGCAAAAATATATAATTAAGAGCTCTGACAATCAAGTGTATAAATTAATTGTTCAGTTGGTTTAATATAAAACATACAAAATAGAGGATACAGGGACAAGAGTTATGTCCATTCCTTCTGGAACATGTTGACCCGCCGTGTGTAAATATACATGTATGTGTACACATAGGCTGCCATTGTACAATCAACTGTGAGAAATATGGGTTGGTATATTTTTAGAAGTTTTTTAAACATTTTTTTAATGTTTTATTTATTTTTGAGAGACAGAGCATGAGCAGGGGAGGGGCAGAGAGAGAGGGAGACACAGAATCCAAAACAGGCTCCCGGCTCTGAGCTGTCAGCACAGAGACTGACGCAGGCCTGACCTCACAGGCTGCGAGATCATGACCTGAGCCAAAGTCGGACGCCCAACTGACTGAGCCACCCAGGTGCCCCTAGAAGGTTTTTTTAAAGACAATTTTGGAATGGTGCCCAGGTGGCTCCATTGGTTAAATGTCAACTCTTGGTTTTGGCTCAGGTCATGATCTCAGGGTTTGTGAGTTCAAGCCCCATGTCAGGCTTGCTCTATCAGTTGCGGATTCTCTCTCCCTCTCTCTCTGCACCTCCTTCGCTCACATATTCTCTCTTTCTCTCTCTCTCTCTCAAATAAAATTGAAAAAATTTAAGGAAGACAATTTTGTTTCTAATAAATGTAGTTTCTTTGACTTCCATTTGAGGTTTTCTTAAATTTGGTTCTTTGTAATGTCGTATGTAATTGATATGACAGAGGATAACGGCATCTCTCTTACATGCCGTATTGATTCCAAAAAGATGTTCGGTAAAAACCAGGAAGGGAGGATTAATTAGTGGTGGATTTCTTGAGAAAGGTAAACAAACCTATTTAAAAAGTGACAAAGGAGAATGAACTTTAGGAAAAGTAAAGCAAACGGTAGAGTCCTCAACAACATAAAGGAAAGATTAGGAAAAGCAAGTAAGAATAGACCTATAGAAGAGGATTATGTTGGAAATTAGATAATTGTAAGAATACCAGCTTATTTTAATAAAGATAAGAATAACTATTAGCAGAATGTGTAAGTGTACCAAAGAGATGAAACAAGTGTGCACTGATAAAGAAAACATACATACAAAGAAAATTAAACTATGTTGGAATAAAACGGTTAAGTATTTTGTCACAAAGTATATGTTCTCTAGAGCCCCTCCCCATTGGAGCCGTAGAATTCATTAACAGAGATATCTGCCTAGAATACCAAATTTTTATCTTACAAGAAAGGACTCATTATCTCTTAGCCTGAGGCTGGCCCTGGAAAGTGTAAATTCCAGAGGAAAATAAGACTCAGAAACCAAGAGAAAGACCCAAGTGTTACTATAACCAACTGTCAGAATTGGAACTGAAGCCCAGCTGATCTTATTTGCAAATTTGATGCCAGAGGCAAGTAGGAGAGATAGGCAGGCACAGGCACCTGTGGTTTCAGGAGCATACAAAGGAGGGACATGCTATGTGTGAGAAATGACAGATTTCAAATTTATATTCACCAGATTAAAAGTTTTAGGTGAGATCTAAATGAGAAATGTATCCCCCCAAACAAAATAAGACAAACCTAAAACTTTTGATTGGCAAATCCTAAAGTTTTTTCTTCCATATATCTAAATAGAGCTTTAGCTATGAGATGGAAAGAGGGAAGGGGGAGGGAGGAAGGGAGAGAGGGAGTGTGGAAGAGAGAGATACTTTTTCAATTAAAGTGAAGGACTCAGCGAATACAGAGTCTAGACATCTGGCCCTATTGCCCCAGACAGAATGAACGAATAAAAGGAAACACATTCAATAGTATTAATTGGAAAACTCATTCAGTCAAGAATTTTATTTTGGGCTCCCTTTTTGTCTGTGTCTAAAAGCCACAGCTGCAATATACCCAGAGAAAACCCATAAATCCAAAAAATGCACGAATACAATGATCCTGGAAGCCATCAGTCTGATAACTGCTCAGATATGCAGGTGGTAGGTGACAATGGACCAAAGCTATTTCAGAATTTAAATACTGCAAAGATCCTTCCATGATATTGTTAAAGACCACCTTACTGTTGATTTGTGTTCTTTCAAAACACCACAGATCTTTTTCTGAAGGTATGTTTTTAGAAGGAAGTAACAAATATTATGTGATAGTTGAATAAAAAAGAGAGAGGTGTGGAACATTTACCTTGAGTTAGGGATACTCCTAACTAAATAGGTAACTTGCTTAATATTCCCAGTACTCCATCCAAAGAAGCTGAGATTTGAACTGAAGTCTTCCAACTCAGTGTTTGTCTCTTCTGAAGGTAGGTCTGGCAATAATAGCTGTTTTCCTGTTGTATTTAATAGAACATACTGTACATTCCCTTCACCGAAAGCAACAGCTATTTCACATTTTCACAAACTGCAGGTTCTGTATTGCTGATTTCTTATTAGTTCTGTTTCGGATTCAGGGAAAATGAAGAATGGCCAAAGGATCTTTATTCTGATTAAAATAGCGTAAAGCCTAAAATTGTATGAGAAATCAACTAAAACATACAAAATAAGTGAGAGTACTTGGGGTAACGATGATGCATTTTTCCTTAGATTTGTATGACTTTAATATTAATTCTAACTCACAACATTGTAAACATATTCATGCTTTTGGGCTCAGTTTTTTATAGAGGAAACAATCTCCTTCAGCAGTGGTTTATATACTTATAGATTAACGGACCGGAATGTGTCTGTGTTTATGGGAGATATGGAGCTGTGGTTTCCATTTCTTGTGATGTCTTTGGTTTTGTGTGATGAGTGAAGTATTTGTTTCTCCTTTATTTTCTGAAAGAGTTGTAGTAGGACTTGGTACTATTTCTTTTGTAAATATTCTGGGTGGGCAAATGTGGTCCGCCCCTCCCTGTTAGAGGCCATCGCTCCCGATTTTGCATGAAGATGATGCAGGCACCACTTTTTTTGCAAAAGACTATGAGCTGTCTCCAGAAAATTCCCCCACCTCTTATTTCTGGCTACTCAACCAAAAATTAAGGTTAAATCACAATATAACTTGTCCAAAAAAGTGCTGAGACTACCAAGGATATAAAGAAGTATATCTAAAGGATCCTCAAAAACTAGCCATACTGTGCAGTGGGAACTTAGAGAGTACATACAGGTCTGGATTTTAAGGATACCATCAAGAGAGACAGAACACAAAACTTGATAAGGAAGAATGTAATGATATGAGAACAATACTATTTAATTCCTAGTGAAAACCCGTTAAGATGGGGTTTGCACATTGTTAAGAAGGGTCTTAAAAGTTGGTGAAAATAACAACTTAGGGTAAACTAAGTGGAAATGTCAGAACTGCCATGGGAAATGATGGAATAAATGATCAGAATAGACATGCTGGAGTGCATATTCTATTTAAGGATGACTAAACTTCCAGATTACTAAATCCTGCAGGAACACCTATAGAATATCCTGTTTACCAAAGCAACTAAGTAATTTACTGGGGAGAGGGGCACTTTCTTCACTGAAAAATTCCGTAGTGGCTCTGCTCTGCAATAGAGGGGTGATGGTAATTGATATCAATACTGAACTGCCTCACTCATAATAATGGGAAGGATGAGATCCTCAGGATAAAGAAACTATGTGATAGTACGTAAACAGTAGAAGGAAGATGCAATTATTGTAGTAAGTAGCAAGGTCAGCATTTCAATCATCAGTTATTGATCCTCAGAATGATATTTCAGATGTTAATGAAATATGGCATCCTTAGGGACAAGACTAATGCACATTCAGTATGCCCAATGCTTAATTTAAAAAACCAAAATATATCATAGATGGATGATTAAGAAATTGAAGTCCGTCTCCAGCAAAATATCATAGTCCTTTTTTGTTTTCCAGACCTGAACCAATTTTCAGATTTAAAATCCACTGATCGAATACGCTAGTTCCCCAAAGAGGCAGAATCCTGAAACATCTTGAAAGTGTATATGGTTAATTACATTTTCAAGATTAAATGGGATCCAGAGCAGAAATGGGCTCAGTATCATGTCCAAGGTGTAGTGCCATCAGTCCAGCAAATACTATAGGATTGAACATATCTGTACTGCTTTAAAAAAAATCCAAAAAACAACAACAACAACAAAAAACACACCCTTCTAGAGGAATCACAGTGTAGATCCCTATTTTTCTGGAGCAAAGCTATTCCATCTGTAGTCCAGGACTTTTAAAAACTACTGCTTTTAAAAACTATCCCTCAGGGTGCATTATTCCCTGATATTAACATTAATGCCCAAGTGTAAGTGCCACAATGGCCTATCAAGGGCTGAGTTATGTCAGACCCACCAAATTATAAATTCAAACCAGCTCAGAATCAATACAAATTAAGACTGAAGTGGTAAATCAGGGATTGGGCACAAACAAGGCTAGAAGGTAGAGGTTAGCTTCATGAGCTGATGGCCCAGAGCCCCATGATATCCGACACTGTTATACCAATACCTATACCTCAACTGCTATCTATGGCCAGTTGGGGATGGTCCTTAAGACCATCTGACAGAGGAGAAAAACAGCAACATTGACTTACTAATATATTGGATTTATATGTGTGGGCAAAGTGAAAGTAAGCATCACATACTGTAGCTCCCAATAATGAGTGATCTTTAAAGAAATAGTCTAGTGAGCCTAAAACATCTTGATGTGCAGAGCTCTGAGAGGTATGCTTGGTCATCTACTTTCTGTGTATAGAGAAATGGCCCATAGTTAGTATATATGTACACTTGTGGGTGATGGCAAATGTCTTGGTCAGTTTTTCAGGAGGCCTAGGAGGAGAATAATTGGAAGATCAGGGAAAAGGAGGTTTGGAGTAGAGGCACTTGGGTGTATCCACGGGAGCAGTCACCATGTGTAGGGGTCTTTGTATCACAAGTTAATGCCACCAGAGAGCAAGTACTGTTAAACAGAAACAACCAACTAGATAAAGGGACTGAATCTGTTGATGACTAAAACTGCCATCTTCTGTCACTGACCATCCTGGTGCTGGCACGATGGGCATATGAAAGGAGTAGCTATTTGGGCCGGGATGGAGGCTATGCATGTGACCCAAAACATAAGCTCCCACTCACAAAAAGTTGATTCAGCTGTTGTTCTTGGCAGATATACAAACTGTTAGCAGCAGAGACCAATGCAGACTGTCCAACACAGTGTCATCCCTTCAGAAGACAAATCCCCCATTTGAGGGCAAGTTGACTACAGTGGGTCTCTTCCACTACAAAGTAACAATGATTTATCCCACCGTCTGGAAAAGGTACATATTCCAGATATTGGGTTGCCTTTCCTAAGCTTAGTTTACCTTTGCTACCCTTAGAGCTTCAACTAACATTATTTCAGGACTTGCAAAGTATTTAAACTACTAACATAAGATTCCTACAAATGATCGTAACAGACCATAGAATCGATTTTACAACAAAAAGCAGAGGGAATGAGCATTTAAAATAGGACCCAATATTCCTATCTGACTACATTTTTGGCCTGATAGTGTAGTGGAATGGCCCATTGAAGGCACAGATGAGGTACCAAAAATAATGACTTGTGAGGATTAAGAGCCACCCTCCTGGATTCAGTATATACACTAAAGTTTATATGACACTATGTCCCCAACATATACAGTGCAAAGGCCCAGTTACCAAGTGTAAAAGTAGGAATGGGCTCATTTATCATCATTCTCATGGCTTGCTTAAGAAGTAATTTGTGCTTTCCATGCTCACGAATGTGGGCTTTCTAGTCTTTCTGGGTTTAGAGGTCTTGGTTCCTAAAGGATGAATATTTCCACTAGGTTAAACAGCAAAAGTCCTATTTATATTTAAACTATAGCTGCTGCCCATGTGCCTTTTGGGCTCCTTACCCTATGTGAATTGCACACAAGAAAAGAAGTCACCATCCTAGCAAGGAGATGTTTGGCAGAGAAATGACCCATTTCATTATCTCTTATTATACCCCTGGCCAGTTTTTATGACAAATGAAAGAGGACAGTAGTGATAGCCTGAGAATGGCATGATGACTAAAGGCTTCTACCTTTCAGGTATAAGAATCTGTGTCACACCTCCAGGCAAGCCACCTAGACCTGTACAGGTGCTGGTTGAGTGGAAGATGAATTTATAATTGATGGAAGAGGAAGGAGATAATGAGCATCACAATGCTAGTATCAGTAGGACAAGGGAGATTATTGGGAGAAGAGAGCTGTAGTTGGCCCTACTAAACTTGTTTTTATACCCTCCCTCAACTGAGAGACTAACCAGTATCCTGAAGGAGATGCTCTAGAACTTTTTTAAGAGGAGAATCTAGATGGTGCAAAGAGTGGAGTATAGTGGACTGCGTGCCATGTGTCCCACATCCAACTTGCAGGATCAAAAGGACCTATTCCCCCAAATGTTGGGAGGGTAGCTGAATAACAACCCTTTTAATCTGTTAACTCTCTCTGGAAGTTGTTCTCGCTTAAAAAGAGCCACCTCATCAAGGTCCCATCTGCTTCCCAGAGGTAGCCTGTATATCGTTGTCATTAATGTAGGGCTATAAAACACTGCTCCCTCACGCAACTCAAGAAGATTTTTAAAATTTATTTTGAGAGGTGGAGGGACTGAGGGTGGGGGTGGGGGGACAGAGAAGAGAGAATCCCAAGCAGGCTTTGTTCTAGTGGCAGATGTGGAGCTTGATCCCGCTAGCTGTGAGATCATGAGCGGAGCTGAAATCAAGAGTTGGACATTTAATTGATTGAGCCACCCAGGTGCCCCAACTCAGGAGGATTAACCATACAATTTCACTTTTAGAGCCCCTTATGGTTTTGGCTGAGGCCATCAGTGTGACTGCATCATTGTCCAACCTCTCCCTCTTCCCAGTTTGCTACCTTCCCTTTCCCAGGCTGAATCCTGTGAGCACTCTGTGATAGAGTTTCTGCATGCTAATCTCCATCTTGGAGTCTGCTTCTCCAGGAACCAGATCTGCAATAGTAATCTTCCTTCCTTCCTTCCTTCCTTCCTTCCTTCCTTCCTTCCTTCCTTCCATCCTTCCATCCATCCATCCATCCAAGTTTAAGTGTTTTTTAAAAACATGTCAAAATTCACAGCCTGCTGGAGAATGCCAGCTTTGAAATAAGTATATTAAAATATATGCTATTTCGAAACACCTATATGAAAATATTATGGACTTTTTTCTTTAAGAACTACCTCAAAGTGTCCTCCTGATGTATTGTTATCTTTTGAAATCAATTGTTGCTATCTGTGTAAAATAGAAAAGGAAGGGTGGGAGAAGAAATGAAAATTTATTGAAATGTGTGCTAATTATATTCTAGGTGATATATTATCACATACAATTTTGTAACAGCTGCATGGAGTAGATATTAAACTTTTATATTGCTTCCTTCGTTCTGTAGGTATCTCAGAGGTAGTTACTATGAAGGCAAAGAAGCCTAAGCTTCAGTCCTATAACTTGTATGGGCTCTTCCCAAGACTCTTGCGGGGACCATAGCACTGTGGGCTTGGTTGTAAACTTCACAGAGTATGGAATTTAAAATTAATTTTCTAAGGGAGGGACCCACAAATTATATAAGTTTCAGGCCACACAAAACCTCGATCTGCCTCTGGTGTTCTTCATTGTTTTGGGTTTTTTCATATTGGCCCTATTCTCAGTGCAAATTGGGCATTGGCTCTAAGTGAGAGCCAGCATTAATTTTATTCCATTGATTTTTTTCCTGTAATTTGATCAAAGTTTTGGGTGAAAGCTTAGTTTCTTTCATTAGGTTTGGATTGCTGTTCCTCCAAGACTTTCATTATTTTCTGGGACAGAAATACTGGGGTTCCTCATTATCAGGATTTCTAAGTTTTCAGCCTCAAAATTCTCTAGCCTCATCACCATGCTGGAGCACGTTGATAGGATGTGAAGAAAATTGGCCTGTACACCAAAGAATTGTTTCCAGTAACTTTCCTCTGACCTTAGGGGTGTGAGAGCAAGACTTGAAAGTGGTTCTCCGAGCATTGATCTTACTCCATATAAGATACCATAGCTTTCAGCCAAATCTCTCTTTCAACACTGTTTGTTCTCAGAAGCTCTATTTTCTGTCCCAACAATTTCCCCTGTCACTTATCACTAGGGCATATAGTCATTTTCACTTAAAAGCATAGCACTGATTATAACAGTAATGTTGAAAGTTGATCTAAAATCTCAAAACAGATGGATTTTTTTTATGTTAATAAAATTAATAATTTGTATCAGATATTTTTAAAGCAGCTCTACACTGAGATCAGCTTTTATTTGGGCAAGATATGATCAATATAATGAATAATGTTGAAATTGTAGAATAAAATTTTGATTATTTTCAGTTACAATTAGCATTGGTCTCTGATTAGACAGGTTTGAACACATGATATAAAATAGCTGGTTTCACAAAAGTTCTTATTTTTTAAGTGCTCATTTTCAGAGCATGTGACTAAGGCTTAAATAATTTGTTTAAAAACATTTTCTTTCTTTTTGCAGAAGAATACTATCTTTTGAGTTCTTAATCATAGGTACTCTTCATGTCTAGACCCTCTCCAGTTTTCAACAGATGCTGTGATCATCCCACACTGGGGTTGGGCTTATCTCCATCATATGTACCTGCAGCTAATACTTTTAAAAGTAATCTTAAATAAGATAGATCGTAGTTTCCTGACCTGACATCCGTTGATGCTTGGTCCAAGAACAGACATCTACTTTTCAGTAAATTCCTTCAAACTGAATCCCAAACCACATATGTCTGTGCTTATTTCTTAAGTGTTTATGAAACAATAATCAGTGAGGATGTATATATTAATTCAAAAGTTAAGCAATAATAATCATTCTTTTTCTAGAGACAATAATGCTTTGATGTTGGTGCCTAAGTTCAGAGATATAAGTTCCCCAAAAAATGATCTCTTAAGTATATTTTAGTTGAAATTTAAAAATTGATTATAATTGCTATTTCCCACAGAAATGGCTAGTCTCAAAGGTTGTGCTCCTGTGAGATGGGTAGAAACATGTTCTCTCAGCAGGGAATACATTTCTGAACATGAATTCATTCCTTTAATCCATTCTAAATCAAGGAGTCTTAGCTTTTTGTTTTCACACTTTAGAAGGCATAGTGTGTATTGAAAGATGAGTGTGGCAAAGGTTAAGAAAACACACAACAAGAGTGAATCTCACTGGAAAATACATTTTCTGTCTTGAGGCCACATAGTCTTTATTACACCCACCTCAGGGGCAGACATTATTTTTGGACAGGGTCATTCTATGATCTTATCCCACACTCCAATACCAATAATATTTTAATGACGAGAAATCCAAACATTTACCAAGACAAAACAGAGTGCATAATGGAACAATGGAAATGGATATTATGTGAGCAAAAAAATCCAACATACTCGTCTTGGTCAAATAAAGAAAAAAGTGGGTTAATTCAGTGAGATAAGCCTGTAGACTAAGACTAAATATTTGTAAGATATCCATTCTCTCCAAGTTAATTTATAAATGTAATACAATCCCATTTAAAATTTCAATAGGGTGTTTTAGCTGAATGGATTCTAATTACTTTTAATTCAATAAAGGTAAAATAACATGACACACGATGGTTTTCCTTGAGATGTGAAGGCTTCAAATTATTTTCCAGTATTTTTTTAACTCCAACTTTATGTTTTACTGTATACTATTTGTAGGTTGCACATCTTCTGTAAACCTTTTGATAATTTCTCCCAAATGGGAGTAATTGTTCTTCCATTCTCTGATCCCATGAGCAATTTATCTGTACCTTTCTTTTAGCACGTACTACTTTCTACCAAGGTTGTATTTCTGTGCATGTTACTTTCCTACTCTACTGCAGACTCCGTAATGGCAGGGTCTGTGTTCCCAAGGTAGCCTTCAACATCTGTCCCAAGTGGGCTGCCATCTCTTGAGAACATTGGCTTTTCTTTGAGAAGGTCCTCTTGCAGTTTACTTCCTAGCTCTGCGGCAGACCTTCTGTTAGAACTTGTGCTTTCGTCATGAGCATGAAAGTTTTCCAAAACCCAGTCCCCAAAGAATGGTTTCAGTTGATTTAAAGTGCCAAAAGGCAGAGGTGTGGCTTTCAGAGCATTCCCCCAGCTCCCTTGCCTTGCAAAACTCCTTGCTGCCTTCCCGTTAAAGAGCTGGCTGCGCCAAGCAGGCAGAGCTTCCCCACCGCCACCCCCTGTCACAGTGGAGAGGACGTGTTTGACTCTCTTGGATGCTATGTTTTATGACTTGAAGGGAGACAAGCCCAAATCATATCAGTTTTCGGCAAGTCTCTTGCTGCCATGAGGAAGCAGAGACTGAATTTGTTGCTTCTCCCAGATGAAGCCAGAAATACGTGTAGGGTGGGATGTCCCAGGGTGTGCTCTGTGCACTGGTGTGCTCGGTGTGGTGAGGAACAACATGTGCTCATGCCTTGGTGATGCTTCCTCCTCCCTAGGATGCTCTCAATTCTTTGACCCTGTTCTCTTGAGGACTCTCAAATTTGCTTGGGTACATCTAGGAGCTGCTGATAATGACAAATGGTTCTAAAAGCTGCTGATTTAGGCACGGGAAAAACTTGTCCACATTTGACACAGTTCAGTTATTTGAAATCTCATGTAAAAAATAAAGGCTTTTTTAATTTTGGAATTGAACTTAGAGGAGAAAAGTGTAATGGCAAATCAAGCTCACTAATTAAGTAGTTAATTAATAAATTCCTTCATTCATGTATTGAAGGAGTTCTTTTTTTTTTATTATCATTATTACTAAGCCAGCTCCATGTACAGAGTTTGGGGAACTCCTTATTTTATCAGTTGCAATATCTTTGTAAGACAGTTTCTGACCCAAAGTGCATGATCCCTGGTGATTTACAATAAAATATTATAGTGGGCCTTCAGCCCCACAATCTAAGCCACTATAAAAACAAAGAAATAGAGGCATAGTGAGAGTGTTCACATTTTCTTTAGTATTGTAAGACTTGTCTTACATTGTTCACTTTAGCATATTTGTAGTGTGTAGCTAATGTAAAAAAACCTCACATTTTATTAGTAAATATCAACACCGCCTATCATTATATTTAGTAGGAGAGAACAATTTTAATGTGACTCAGGCTAATGGGTCTCAAATTCTGGTAGCACCTAAATCTCCCCCCACCATGCACAAAGGTAATCACTTTATTTTTTTTTTTAATTTTTTTAATGTTTATTTATTTTTGACAGAGAGACAGAGCATGAGCAGGGGAGGGGCAGAGAGAGAGGAAGATATAGAATCCGAAGCAGGCTCCAGGCTCTGAGCTGTCAGCACAGAGTCCCGACGCGGGGCTCGAGCTCACGGACTGTGAGATCATGACCTGAGCTGAAGTCAGATGTTCAACTGACTGAGCCACCCAGGCACCCCAAGGTAATCACTTTAAATACCAATATTTATAAATTGATTGTGGGGACTTGAGCCAGACCTCCATATTTCCTCTCATCTTCCAAACTGTGAAACATAGTTCATCTGCTACCTACACAAAACCCTAGGACTTGACATTGAATTGTACCGTAGGTCCCTGAGTGGTTCCAATAAGTTTTATAGCTGTGGATGTATAAAGTGTAATAATGAATATCAAATTATACCAACTGCAGCATTATCCTAAGACATATTCTAAAGAAGGGAGTATGGCATCAATATCAGCAATAATATTGATATTAACCAAACTCAACACCCCCAAAATAAATAATCCAGTTAAGAAATGAGCAGAAGACATGAACAGACATTTTCCCAAAGAAGACATACATATGGCTAACAGACACATGACAAGATGCTCAACATCACTCATTGTCAGTGAAATACAAATAAAAATCACAGTGAGATATCATATCACACCTGTCAGAATGGCTAAAATTAACAACTCAGGAAACAACAGATGTTGGTGAGGATGCAGAGAAAGGGAATGCAAACTTGGTGTAGCCACTCTGGAAAACAGTATGGAGGTTTGTCCAAAAGTTAGAGACAGAACCATCCTATGACCCAGAAATTGCACTACTAGGTATTTACCCAAAAGATACAAAAATACTGATTTGAAGGGGCACATGCAGCCCCTTGTTTATAGTAGCACTATCAACGATAGCTGGATTATGGAAAGAGCCCAAATGTCCATCAACTGATGAATGGCTAAAGAAGATGTGGTGTTCATATGTGTATGTATGTATATATATATATATATATGTATATATATATATATATATATATATATACATATATATATATATATATACACATACATATGCAATTGAATATTAGTCATAAGAAAGAATGAAATTCTTGCCATTTGCAATGATATGGATGGAGCTAGAGTGTATTATGCTAAGTGAGATAAGTCAGAAAAAGGCAAATACTGTATGATTTCACTCATATGTGGACTTTAAGAAATAAAACAGATTAAAAAAATGAGAAGGGGAAAAAATGTGAGGGAGAGAGAGAAGCAAACCATAAGAGACTCTAAACTATAGAGACAAATTGAGGGTTGATGGAGGTAGGTGGGAGATGTGCTAGATGGGTGATGGGTATTAAGAAGGGCACTTGTGGGGCGCCTGGGAGGCTCAGTCGGTTAAACGTCCGACTTCAGCTCAGGTCATGATCTCGCGGTTCGTGAGTTCAAGCTCCGTGTCGGGCTCTGTGCTGATGGCTCAGAGCCTGGAGCCTGTTTTGGATTCTGTGTCTTCCTCTCTCTCTGACCCTCCCCCGTTCATGCTCTGTCTCTCTCTGTCTCAAAAATAAATAAACGTTTAAAAAAAAAAAAAGAAGGGCACTTGTGATGAGCACTGGGTGTTATATGTAAGTGCTGAATCACTGAATTCTCCGAAACCTAATTACCCTATATGTTAACTAACTAGAATTTAAGTAAAAACTTGAAACAAGGAAAGAAGACAAAGTTTGAATCTGTCTGATTTTATCTAATTCCTAGCCAGTAGGTTATATGCTGTAACAATTTTTCTATCCAGTGAGTCTCTTTGTTAGACTCCTGAATTTCCACAGTGGGATGTCAGTATTCCCACTTCTATGTGGCTAAATATAAACATCCACTGTAATGCAGAGCTAAAGAAATTCACTGTAATATCATGCCATGATAAGGAATGTAAATTCCAGCTGTTACTGATCATTTTTAAGAAAAGCCAAAATCAGAGATTTGATATGTATGGAAGATCGTTTGGAGATCATGCAGTCTTTTCATTGTTTTAGATTTTCTATTATGTAACCATGTACCAAGAAAGAGTAAGAGAAATCTGAGCTTGTGATAAACACAGATTTTGCACCTGAGCACTTGGGAGAAAAATGGATCGCTAATTATAAATCATATACACAGAGAGTTAGTTGGGTTCAGTTTTGTGTTTGGTTGTTTAGTTCTATAAGTATATCGAGTTTGAGGCTATGGTATAATACACATGAGGAAGTTTCCAATATTTCTTGCAGTTACATATTTGAAATTAGAGAAAGGAAGTCAGAGCTGTGAATGGGGGTTTGGTAAATAGCTGTACAGAAGTGACAGTTGAAGTTATGGGGATAGAAGTTTTAGGACAAAACAGAAGAAAAAAAGAAGCTAAAACTACATGTCCAAAACTCTTTTGCCTAAAATTTGAAGGAGATATAGATTTCCTTCCTACTGCAGTTTCTGTTAACCAGCAATAGGGTGAAATATGACTCTGTAGAAACTGTTTAGTCATAGGATTTGGTTTCTAGTAGCTAGACCCTGGCTTCACGAGTAGAATGGTATGTGTGGTGATGGAAGCAGCAAGAGCAGAAACAGCATCCTGACCTCTGAGTCATATCAATGACAGCTTGCTCTTGGATTCAGTAGAGCAGTGGTGTCCTTTCTGACTTCTTCTCCTCCTAACCATCAAACAATGCTGGAAGCAACGAATTCCCAATATTCAGTTCCATACTGCTTGAAATAGGTAGAGTGGTTGGCTTCTGCACTGGACTTTCACTGACACAAATAGTCAACAGGGCCACATTTTGCAAATGTAAATCAGGAAGAACAATGCTTGATGAAAATCTGATTTTAAAAGAGTGACCTGGGCACCTGGGTGGCTCAGTTGGTTGAGCGTCCAGCTCTTGATTTCAGGTCAGGTCATGATCCCAGGGTCATGGGATCAAGCCATGTGTTGGGATTCTCTCTCTCTCTCTCTCTCTCTCTCCCACTGCCCCTCTTCCTGGCTTGCACTCTCCCTCTCTCTGAAAAAATAAAAAAATAAATTGAATGAAAAGTAAAAATAAAAATAAAAGTTGAGTGACCTAAATATTACTGAGAATGGTGATGATGATGATGAAGACATTAACATCATTAGAGTGCCCATTGTGGGACAAGTACTCTTCTAATTGTATGATCTATTTTTTTTAAATTTTTTAACGTTTATTTATTTTTGAGACAGAGAGAGACAGAGCATGAACAGGGGAGGGGCAGAGATAGAGGGAGACACAGAATCTGAAACAGGCTCCAGGCTCTGAGCTGTCAGCACAGAGCCCGACGCGGGGCTCGAACTCATGGACCGCGAGATCATGACCTGAGCCGAAGTTGGCCGCTCAACCGACTGAGCCACCCAGGCACCCCTGTACGATCTATTTTAACTCAATCCCATAATTACTCTTTGAGGTGTGTGTATTAAATCCCTGTTTTACAGAGGCAAAAAGTGAAGCATTACGATTTTATATCTGGTGCCCAATATCATTCAACTATAAAGAACTGAGGATGTAATGGGAAGTCCAGCAATCTGGCACCAGAATTTACACTTTGAAGCATTATACTATTTTGCCAAGAAATTTGAGTACAGAGTTTAAAGGAACAAAATAAATGATGGAAAACAAAAGATGGGAATAAACCTCAGAGTTTGTGTTTAATGGTGGTAAAGAAAGCAAAATTTAAGCCATACTTGAAAAGAGCGGGAGAGCAGTAAGTTTTTTCTAATAGCTGTCACCATTCATTTAGCATAGGAGGTATGTGTGCATATTCCAAGGTGGGGTGGAATGAGGCTGTGCAATGGGAGTAATCAAGGCAAGAAGATCGGGGATGACATTGGGTAGAGAAGAGAAAAGGGGAAGTGTGTGGGAATCAAAGTAGAGAAGCAAAAACTCCTCTAAGGATACAAACATGAATAGAAAACAGTGTGAGGACAAATACATATCAAATTGCAGGAGACAAAAGATAAACTAATTCACAGTTAGTGGACTCAAGAATTGTAGATAAGGGACTACCGAGCACTTTTTTTTTTTTTACCTGATAAAAAATCTTCTAAAATACACCAGCCACTTTCTAGCCTTAATAGGCAGAGTGTGGTGACTAGAAGTGATCCTGTATTGAATGATTGCAGAGTTATTACGGTGATTTGTGGAGGACCGGTCACAATTTTGAACTCAAAGCTCTTCCTACAGGCCCGAAGCCACTGGATTTGAAGTCACAGGAAAGTGAATTCAAGGTGTAGAGAAGTCATGGCAAACCACTGAAGCTTATTTTCAAATATCTTTGTCTGCTTTTTATATTGCCATTCTCATTTGGTGAGTTAAATGAGTCACAGGACATTTCCAATTAGTCAGACTTCTGTTGGAAATTTTACAATAAGTAAAATCACAGACAACTGAAATTATTTCCTAATATCACCCAGCCAGAATGTGAGCAGATATTAGTGTACAGCCCTCAAACCACACTCATTTCCAGATGCCTAAGCAAGAGAGTATGGGTACACAGCAAAAAAAAAAAAAAATCGCTCTTCGTTTTCTACATTCCTTCATCGTGCATTCGATGTGTGCACATAGTTGCTCATTCAACACATCGCGACGCCTACTACGTGCCAGGTCTGCTCTAAGCTGTTGGAACCCAGTGGGTATTCTAAGTTTGAAACTTGGGTACAACTTGCTCTGTTGAAGTCTTGGGTACGACGGCTGTGTGAAGTGACCAGTGCCCGTGTGGTGGTGATGGTGACCGTAATCCCACACAAAGGCAATGATTATGTAACACAGTGACTCAAGCATCTCAGCATTAGATTCAGCCAACACAGTTTCACAGGATCTGTAAATTTACTTCCTTGTTTCCATCTAAATGTCTCAATTGGAAACTTGAAGTTGATGGAACAGTGTCTGGCATATAGGACTGCCTTGAGGTTCGTATTTCATAGGAGTTCCAGTAGCCGATTCCAATTTCTTACAAACGGTGCCCTATCTGGAGTTGAAATAAAACATGCCAGAGTACCAAGAGGTCAGGTTACTGATGACAGTTGAACCCAGAGCACCAACTTGAGGTAACAACTGAATCAAGGCAAACCTGTAATGGCATACGGTGAAGATGTCCATAAGGAAAGAGAAAATTGTGACAATAATGAACAGTTTTACAAAGTATATTTTATGCTCTGCACAGGCTGGTTTATAGGTCTGCATACATATTCATGTGGTGTGCCAAGTTCATTACATCTTAAATTTATTGATCTCATCTTTTCCTTATCCAGAATATTTTTTTTTCAGTTTGAGGTGTAATTGGCATATAATACTGTGTAAGTTTAAAATATATAATATAATATTCATCTTTGTACATATTATGAAAGGATTACCACAGTGTGATTGGTTGACATTCATCACCTCAAAACAAACAAACGAACAAAATCTAACATTTTGTACAGTCCCAATTCTTTTCCTCTGTGATGAGAATTTTAAGATCTACTGTCTCAGCAACTGTGAAATATACAAAACACTGTTGTTAGCTATAGTCATCATGTTGTACATTTTGTCCCCGGCACCTATGTATCTTATAACCAGAATATTTTCAAAGAATGTCTCTGGTCTTTCAGCTATCAGGTGATGTTTCTAGAGTGTCTTTTCTCACAATGGTGTGAAGATCACCAATACTGGGAACACATATGTGTTTTTAAAAAAGGAAAAAAACCCCACAATTCCTGAAGTGGTCTCTAGATCTCTTTAATCTAGGTTTCTGTGGGAGGGATTGCAAAAATGCATTTTACCCATGAAATCCGAAGAATCACGAGAATTTTTAACGTGTGCTTACAAAATACATGGTCTTCAGGAAGTGGTTTATACAATCTTAGGCAAATTTTTATGCCTGTGATTCTGTTTTTCTAGGAAGAAGGTTTATAGGGTTTGTTTTCCAAACTGTTCTATAAGGCTATAATAGTTGAATCAAATTTAAGCCCTGGACACTGATCTCCCAGCCATATACTTCTGGGTTTGTTGTTGTTTTTGTTATTTACTTCAGTTCATTCTAGAAATAACCTGAGTTGATTTAGGGAGTTGGGAAGGGTTTCCTTAGGAAGTGATGATAGACCAAAGTAAGGGATGATTGCAGTGACATATAAAAAAAAATACAAGGATTTCTAGGGGAAGGCCTCCCCCTTCTCCCAAGCAGAGGCAGCAGTATGTTCAGTGGTTTTTGTTTTTGTTTTTTTTAATTTTTTTTTAATGTTTATTTATTTTTGAGACAGAGAGAGACAGAGCATGAATGAGAGAGGGTCAGAGAGAGAGGGAGATACAGAATCTGAAGCAGGCTCCAGTCTCTGAGCTGTCAGCACAGAGCCTGACGCAGGGCTCGAACTCACGGACTGTGAGATCATGACCTGAGCCGAAGTCGGCCGCTTAACCGACTGAGCCACCCAGACGCCCCTGTTCAGTGGTTTTTATACGGGAAGGGACTCCACTTGTCTCCTCTAAGGAAATGAAAGACCCGGGAGGATGAATCCTGTAAGGCAGAAGGACCATGGTATGAGCTGGGTTTGGAAAAGAGGCTTAACCAAGCTGTGTGTGGCTTCAGAGGCATTTCACATTTTCCTCTGAGAAGCTGCTGAAGTGTTTTCAGCAGAGTTATTTCAGGGTTAAACATGCTTAACTTTCAAAAAGAAGAAAAAACCCACACACATGTTGTCACACTGTAACATTCTAGAGGAAGGCAAGTATGAATACAGGAGGGACCTCTGGAAGGAGATTTCGGGATTCTGTGCAAGCTCTGGTTGGGACTTGAACCAGGAAGCATGAATGGGAGAAAGAAATTGAAGCACGTTAGCAATCCTTAGATACTGCGGGGCTGCCTGTAGAGACTACGGGAGCAAAAAGTATTAACTTTCACTGTTGGCTTTTTGGCTTTTTCAACTAGAGTGGAGGCTGTTCCTTCACCAACACAAAGGAACCCTGGGAGAGAGGGAGTTTCATGGTGTGGAAAGGAGAATGAGATGTTAAGCCCCAGGCATAGAGGTTTAGTTTCCTTTGAAAAAATGAAATATCCACGTCTGAACAGCTGAATGCATAAGTCTAGAAAGCAAAGAAGACATTAGAACTGGAGGTAAACACTTGGGAAAATATATGGAGTCTTCACTTGGCCTTAATCCTGTCTCATTAATGACACTGAGCCCGGAAGTGTCTGGTCGTTCCCGCCCGGATACTGCAAGAGCGCCTCACAATGTCTTTTTATCCAGTTTGCTCAAGAAAAGTCCATATACTTTCAGGAGACAGCTGGCAAGGCATCACTTTTGTTTTAAGTTTTTCAATTTACTATCATCCCAGAGCACCATCAAAATTACCCTGAATCCCAATAATCTAAAGCTCCAAAATCCATGCTATTAATTTGTGTGTGTATGCACAAATAATTTTCCCTTAGGGGTTAGGTTTTTATGTTCTGCCTCTCCAGTGAGATTTCAAAATGCTTGAGGGGAGAAAAACAGCTTCTTTTCCTTCTAAAGCGTGTTCCATAAAAATAATTTCAGAGCAGAAAGCTGAGCCAGTGGTTCTACCTCATATAACTAGTAAAGCAGACATTGGGGGACATTTAATAAAAAAAAAAAATGTAGTCAGCATGTAAAATGTAATTAGAATCACAAGGAAAATAGAAAATGTTGAGCCAGATTTGGGAAGACAGGGTATAAACAATGGACCATAAATCTCTGCAATGGGAATCACATGAAGCAAGTATGAATTTACTTTGGAGAGTCTGAAACGAATTCAGTACATTGGAGCAGAAAGAACAGAGATCTTATGTTCAAACTGGCCTAAATTTAAAGGGCTCCTTTATTCCTTATCAACCATATGACCTTGGGTTTGTGAATAGATCTCTGAGTCTGTTGAGAGTCCACCGTGCACCCTGGACATCCCTGCCTGTCCTTGCTGAGTATCCCAAACCAAAACGCAAACTGTCCTCTGACCTTGAAATGTTCCTTACTTTTAGCCAGCTTTATAGGCTATTCTAAGAAGTAGGGAAAGGTATCACGTACTGTACGAATACTTCTTCTTATCATCTGTAAAATGGGTATAAAAATTCTACTGTATAGTTGAACGATAATTAGATAATCACTGACACGTCAGTAGGATTTTAAGAAATTCTAGTTCCACAGAATTGGAGTTGAGGTGTGGTTCAGTGAAGTTCAAGCATGACCAGCTGGGAAAGTTCAGGCATTTACTTTTACCTCAAGGAAAAGTTTAGTAGTAGAGTGCTGAGCCCTCGAGGCTACTGAGCAGAGGAAGGAAAGATAATTTCGGAAAATACAGCTTTCCAAAAGAAATGCTTTTGCAAAGGTAGAGGATCCTAGTGACTCATTTCATAATTGTTCACGCATTACATCACTGTTGGATACTGTGTACATGCTGGGCTTTTGTGGTCTTAGCCTAAAGGTGCCTCCTGAGAATAGATCACTTAAATTTATCCCTGATGAGTGATATGTCACCCTTAATTTACAGGTATCATCAGGTGAGACTTTAGACTTCATTTCCAGAGTCAAAGAAAGAAGTTAACCTGGTTAGAGTAGAACGTAATTTTCCTTTGAACTTCCAGTACAATCTCACTATATTGGCAAAGAAAGACAGATAGAGTTTTAGCGAATGAGAGGGTGGGTATGAGGAGTCACTGAGGTTTTGTAAAGGACAGAGCAGCTGGCCCGGGACAGTACTGTCATGAAACGCACACCACCTTGAAACCTGTACCTACCTGATTGCAAAACTTTTCTTCTGACCACCAACCTCATTTAAGGACAGCCTCAGCTTTTTTATATACTATGGCCTTCATCATTTTGGGTCTTATAAGAATGCAATTGACTTCAACAAGATCACCTAAATGTCCACAGACCATTTGACCCCTCTCACTTCCGACTCCCCTCCCCATACTCATTTACTTTAATTTCAGAGTGTAAAACACATATGCCTTCCAGGTGGCTTATATGTCTATCTAAATTGGAAACTGTAACTTGAAACTATTTTTCCTTTCACTTAAAGGCTCAGTGAGTCATGGTCTATTTCTGATTATTATTAAATTTCCCCGAAATATCATATGCCATCCTTTATTCTCAAAGACGATTCTGCCTGTGGCAATAAGTAAGAAAAAAAATATGTCCTATAATTGCTTTTCAAAAAAGGTGATAGGTTTCTGTGCATCTCTCCACACCTTCTCATCTTGAGATTTGCACTCAGTACTACTTTCTAGGCAAGCCTGGGAGACTGTACTATATTTAAAGGAGTTTTTTTTTAAGTAACATTACAGAAATTTAACCTAGTTGTAAATTGAGATTATTCAGATAAAATTAATACATGTATCTAACAAAGACTTATACAATGCTCCCTACATCCCTACCTCTATTCAATGTATTGATAACAAAATTAATTTCAGAATCTAGTTGTCAAAAAAGGTATCAGATAATAGAGGAGATACATATCAAAAGAGATAATTATATTGCTCTGTATTAAGAATAATGATAGAGATAACAGGCTGTTGTAAAGTATTAAGAATGGAAGGGTATGTAACCTGGAATTAAGATTAGAATTATTTTTACCAAGGTTGACAATCCATAAATTGCATCACAAAAGAGAAAAAGGAATTAGCTAATAGGAAGGGTCTCTTCCAAGAGGAGACATACATGCACTTAGGTCAGAAACACAGAGAAGGTGGGAGTAGACACAGAAACAGTTATGAATGAGTTATAAACTTGGAGAGGAAGGCAAAAGATGTATCTTAGGGAACTTCGTCTGCTCCTTTAAGGAGCTTACTTCATCTATGACAAATAATGGGAAGTCATCATGGAGTTCTAGCAAAGGTGGCACATTTACATCTGCATTTTAGTTTGAAGGCAGTCAGTTGTGGGGAAGCAAACCAAGGCCAGGAAAACTTCGATGGATGAGGTTGAACTAATCCATAAAATAAAGCATGACAAGTTAGTGGTTTTAAACATTTTTTAAGTTTTAATTTTGTAATTTGAGTGTAGTTGACACACAGTGTTACATTAGTTTTAGGCTTACAACATTTACCCTTTAATGTTGGTGTATATACTGTAATTGGCATAAACCAAACATAGTAGCTCATTCTTATTTGAGATTCAAGTTAAGAAAGTATATTGCAGGGCACCTGGGTAGCTCAGTCGGTTGAGTGTCTGACTCTCGATTTTGGCTCAGGTCATGATTCCAGGATCATGGGATCCAGCCTCCCATTGTGCTCTGTACTGAGCATGGAGCCTGCTTAAAATTCTCTCTCTCTCTCTCTCTCTCTCTGTCTCTCCCTCTCCCTCTGTCTCTCCCTCTCCCTCTCCCCCTTGCCCCTACTTGTGCTTTCTCTCAAATAAAAGAAAAAGAAAGTATATTGCAATGGAAAAGAATAACAATTGCATTTGGGAAATCATTTAATTAACCACTTCTCTAATTTTGGGGTGATAATATATATCTTAGTTCATTTATGAGGATAAAGAAGCCAAGCTATAGACAGCACCTGTTCAGTGATCACTGACTGGATAGTTGGAAGATAAGGCAAAGTCAAGGGGGTTAATGTTCTAAGAATGTAAATGTTGGTTATAACTCATACTTATCACAAAATACAGGGGTGGGGGAAGGTGATTACTACAGTCAGTCTTAGGACCACACCATCCCAAGGAGAGCAGCCCCTCTATCGGACTTGTACACATTAGCCTTCCATGTAACATTTTCCAAATTGGGCTTCTATGGAAAAGTAAATAGATATGTACTTTTAACAGTTAAGTACTGACTTTTATGGTAAAGTTGGTTTTGCCATAGGAAGAAATACAAATGGGCCTTGGGGGGAAGAAGTTAATTTTACTCCCCTGTCCCAGAGAGGGGTCATCACACGTCATGCTGGGCCAAAGTACTAGGTTTGAGTCAGGTGGCAGAAGACAGGAGCAAGGGCAAATCCTGGGTGAGAGCCTCTATTGGGAATTCCATGGGGAAAGACAAGGCTGGGCAGAGGGTAGAGTTTGGGATTCACTAGGTTGAAAACTTCCAGCAGGCTTGAGTTCCAGGGGTGATCTCTAGTTGCCTGATACATGGAAGAGAGGGTAAGGGGGTACTTACTGGCTTGGTGTGTGCAGTTAGACAAGCAGGAGGTTGTAGCTAGGTACTCAGATTGGTTGGCTTGTCTAGGAGAGAAGTGTTCTCAGTCGATCCCTTTACTTAGAAAGGATTAGCTCTGGGAGGAGCCATCTCTCCTTGGCCAGCAAGCTTTTTAAGATGTCAAAACATCATAAAACATAGAAAATAAAAATCACGATAAATACATTTTAAGGAGTGCAGCTCATCTGTTGGCCTTTTACACTTGGACTTTCATGTACATTTTTACACTTTGGATTTCCATATAAAGTTTTTGTTGAGTTACGGTTCACCCATTAAAGCAAAGAAGGAGAAAAAGAAGGGAGGGAGACAGGAGAGCAGGGAGTGGGGTGGGGGGAGGCTGGCCAGAAGGGAGGCGGGGAGAGAGGGAGGGACAAAGACTGAGAGTAAAACAAGCCCCAAACTCCAAAACCTCTTCATCAAATTCTTCCTTCAATAATTACCATTAGATAAAATCAGTTTTGTTAAATTTATGTTATTTCTTCTCTTCCCCCTCCTCCTTTCCCAAACGTTTTGACAATATCTAGAAACATTTTTGATTTGCTACGACTTGGGGGATACTATTCGCATCTGGTGGGTATGGGCCACGACGGGCTCTCACAAACATTTCTGATCCAGAATGCCTTTAGTGCCAAGATTGAAAAACCATGATCTAGATGAATATTGCTTCGGAGAGGGACTGCATTTTGTAAAACAACTGTTTGTCCTCTCAAACTGCAACTGAGAAACTAAGGCCACCATAATATATTATAAAAGCATTTTATATATGTTAGAAAAAACTTTGCTTTAAAAATGAAGCTTAAGTATTTAGTGAAAATAAACACTTATTTTTTAGTTTTATTATTTTACATAATTCTTTGAAATCAGTGCCACGTGATTTATAATTTTCTAATCAAATCAGCTACACGTTGACTGGCTTCTCTTGCCTTTCTTAAAAAGAAGCGCTTTTGTAAAATAAAAAAAAAAAAAAAAAAGGAAGAGAAATACCCAAAGTCTGCTTTCTCTGTGAAATTGTATCCTTCTGAGAACCCAGGCCACCAACGGAGCACCTAACAGCTTCCCCTTTTATAAATGAGCCTCAGGCTCATAAAGAGAGGTGGGCAGAGGAAGAATTAGGAAGCTGACAGTTTTATTGCTCATTACAGATTGAAACAAAAAGATGGAAAGATTATCACAGGGCAACATTGCTTTGATTCAGCCATCATGGGAAACAATGTTTCAAGGCTTTAAAAAAAAAAGTGGGAAAGTTGTAAACTTAAAAAAAATTCAGGCCATCATTCAACAATACAGCCACTTTTAACATGTTCTAATGGGAAAAGTGGCCAGAAGGATGCCAAGATACCCCTTTTGAATAACCTCCGACGTAGTGCACGCAGATAAGGAATATACTATTCTGAATAAATTTTGTAAAAATTGAAAAAAAATATTGTGTGGAAATCTAAATGAAAATGCTGCTTGGGTGGCTTCTCTGTGTAAATGTAATGACAAGGCACTAAATAATTCATAGTTGCAGAAATGTATTCAAAATATGGTTAAGTACATTATATTTTATAAATTCATTCAATGAAATACCACCTTACACCTTTTTTTGCCAAGTAATATGGAAATTTGAGATTGGTTTTGTACCTTATCCCTTTTTAATGTTTGATTATATTCCTTTGCTCAAATTCCACTTTCATCCTGGCAAATAGTGAGAACTGGGGAAAACTCAGTTAAATTGAATTGACTTGCGCTCTTCTGTTGTCTTCTGGTTATTTTTAACTTCCTTGAATAACCCATAGGCTTCTCATTTTTTCCTACTCCCATAGGTTCAACTATCATCTATATGCTAATGATTCTCAAAATTGCATTTCTTTCTGGCCCAAATCACTATTTCTGACTTCTTCCTATGGACCCAACACCTCCTCCATTATTTCATTTTGGTGAATGCCTTCCAAACTCCCACGACAGTGATTTTCAAGTCATCTGTGATTATCTCTGGTTTCTTGAAATACAAGCTAAAACTTTCCATGTAAGGAGGATGAAGGATGACCGTAGGGTCTGGAGAATATGGGTCCGTCCAGTCTATCTATGTATGTGTTAAAACGTTCAGAATTGGCCAAGGGAACAAATAAGATAGAGACTCTTATTTAAGTTCTTACCAATGATCTTGGCAGTGGCTGTTTCAATGGTATGTTGAGAAAATAACCAGACATCATGAGCAGGGGAAATAATGGGAGATAATGTCAATTTCAGTAGCTCTTTCTCTCCCACTACCTTGCAAAGAACACGGTGTATAGTAGACATTTATTAAAAATTTGTTGAATATGGGGCATCTGGGTGCCTCTGTCGGTTGAGCATCTGACTCTTAATTTCAGCTCAGGTCATCATCTCACCAGTTGTGGGTTAGAGCCCCGCATTGGGTTCTGTGCTGAGTGTGGAACCTACTTGGGATTTTCTCTCTTCCTCTCTGTCTCTCCTGTGTTCATTCGTTCCCTCTCTATGTCTCTGTCTCTGTCTCTCTCTCAAAATAAGTAAACAAAAACTTAAAAAAAAAAAACAAACATTGAATACATGACTAAACTGGAACTTAGAAGCTCCAATCTCTTTGGTTAGCTTTGCCTGAAAAGGACCATGCAGAAAATATTTTCGTTTTGTGGGTCATATGGTCTCTGTCACAACTATTTAACCCTGCCTTTGTACGGCAAAAGCAGGCATAAAACACCACTGCCTCTCATAGAATCATCCAGAATAGAATTTTTATAAACTCCTGTTTTCATATCTATCCACTTTGCAGTATTTATATCTGCATACTCTGCTTTCTCCCTTTTTATGGTCAGCAAGCTGCCCATAGCCCTAGCTGAAGTGAGCTAAGTCCTGTTGTTTTACTTACTAAGAATGCCGCTCTATTAAATGCCCTCTTTCCCTTGTATCATTATTTTTTCCTACCTTCTGAATTAATCCTATCAGCACAAATACTGATATTTCTCTCTCTCTCTCTCTCTCTCTCTCTCTCTCTCTCTCTCTCTTTTTACAAGGGAAAATTTCTTGATTTTACTTTCTGTGTGCTGGTTATTACCCAACTCCCTAGTCTCCCTAAAGCTAAGTTCCTTGTAAGGATTGTCTGGACTGGACAGGTACAGTTCCTCATCTCCTATTGTCTCCTAAACCCACCACTTCAAATGGAATTTTGCCTTTATTACTCCATCAAAAAAAAAAAAAAAAAAAAAAAAAAAGACCCTTGTCATGGTCACCATCGGCCTCCACACTGATAAGCTTAATGGTCAATTCTCACTTCTTAGTTGACTACCTCCTTCTCCCTAAAAGACTGTTTCCATGGTGCCCAAGATATCATACTCTCCTTGTTTACTCCCCAAAGGATCAACCCCCATTCTGATTGTCCTGTGCTTTTCCCTTCTCATCTCCTAAGATGTTTAACAACTGAGTGCTCCAAGGCATTTCCTTACATTTCTTAACTTCTCTATCTTCACTCACTTTCCTGATGGTCTCGTCAAATATCATATCTCTTTTAAAGTTTTATTTATTTATTTGGAGAGAGAGAGAGATAAAGCGCATGCACACACATGAGTGGAGGAGGGGCAGAGAGTGAGGGAGAGAGAGAGAATCCCAAGCAGGCTCTACATTGTCAGCACAGAGCCCAACCCAGGGCTCAAACTCACGAACCATGAGATCATGACCTGAGCAGAAGTCAAGAGTCTGAGCCACTCAGACAGCACTGAGCCACCCACGTGCCTCAAATGTTATATTTTTATTTTTCTACTTATTGATAGTCTCCAAATGTATATTTCTATCCAAGACCTCTCTCTTACACTTAGGATTTATATATTCAATATATAGTCAATGTCTCCACTTGTATGTCTAATAGAATCTCATACTATCCTGAACTCCTGATTTCCTCTCATGTTCCTACCCTACTGAAAATTACCCCCCCCACTCTTTTTCTCATTGTAATTTATAGTACGTCCATCCTTCCACAAAACTTGGAGTCATGACATCATTGATTCTTGTCCTCCAACATCTCACATCCAATCTATTACCCCTTAAGTCTGCATTCAAAAGAAATCCATAACCTAACCTCTTTCTACCATTAAAAATGCTCCTACTCTGGCCACATCATCATTCTGTCTCCCCTAAATTACTGCAAACACTGCCTATGAAGCCTATTTGTTTTTGTCCTCCCGCCCCCCACCCCACCCAGGCGGAGTCTGATCTCAAGAGAGCAGCTCAAGTGAACCCTCTGAAACTTAGCAAAACCTTTTCCCCTTGTTACCTAGGATAAAATCCAAAGCCCTCATAGTGCATCATAAGCCTTATATGATCTTGCCCCTGTTAACTACCTGACCGTATTTCTTATTATTCTACTACTAGCTCAACCCTTCCAGCCACAGCCACCTGTTAGTACTCTTTTTCAAACTGTGCAGTGACACTTCACTCTCAGGGCCTTTACACTTGCTCTTTCCTCTGCCTACAATGTTCCCCCAACCTCTGCCCCCCCCCCCCCACACACACACACACGTGCGTGACTCTCTTCCTTACTTCCTTCAGATATTTGTTCAAATATCACACTCTGATTGAGACCTGCCCTTATCCCCCTATTCGAAATTGCATCCCAGGCCCTGGAACTCTGTCTGGAACATAGCAAATGCTCAGTTAATATTCATTTAAAAAATGAAAGAAAGTATGCATGAATTGAATTTTAGTTACCCGCCCCCCCCCAAAAAAAAAGATCTCAAGAGAAACCAAGAACAATACAGTATGGCACTGTACTCCTACTTTGTTCTATGGAAGTCACTGCTAGCTCCGGAGTTCATAATTAAATCAAATATCTAGGCATCTTGATTATATCTGATATCAGTTTGCTAATTATAGAACTGTACAATCAGAAAGAGACAAAGTAAGATTCTGTACTCAACAACAGATTCAGGTGTGAACACTGGATTTTATAGTCTTCTAAATGTTGAAGAATCTTTTGAATCCAATAGTGCTAGGAGGCTAATTTCCCGTTTGAAGTCATTGCCCAATGGGTGGAAAAGAAGAGACATCTGCCTGAGGATATGTGAGTAGAGGAACATGGAACGGGGCGCCTGGGTGGCTCAGTTGATTGAGAGTCCGACTTTGGCTCAGGTCATGATCTCGTGCTTGTGGGTTCAAGCCCCGCATCCGGCTCTGTGCTGACAGCTCAGAGCCTGGAGCCTGCTTTGGATTCTGTGTCTCCCTCTCTCTCTGCCCCTCCTCTGCTCATGCTCTGTTTCTCAAAAAAATAAAATAAAACATTAAAAAACAAAGGGCATGGGAAATCCACCTTGGCCTGCTTAGTTATTCCCTTCTCTGGAAGGTTGCTCATCTTTGACTCTATTTGCTATTGAATCACAAAAGACATGTGTTTGAAGCTTAGGATGATTTTTATGGAAATCCTGAAAACATATTTTCAGAGGTTCTCTCCATGTATAACTGTGATGTCTGTTCATTTTCTATACACAATTGTGTTAAATGTTCTACCTTCATGAATTTTTGGCAAGGGCCAAGTCGATCTGTGTTTGCATTTTGGCTCCATCAGCTGGATCTGAATAAAATATTTTTCCTCATTTCACCGTCAGTTTCCTCACCTGCAAAGTACATAGTATCAGCCACTTCAGAGTCTTTGTGAGAATTAAGTAAAAATTAAGCCATATCCCTACTACCTGGCTTTTACAAATTTTTGTTGATCTCACCCACTCCTTATTTTTACAAAGATGGTTGAGAGATACAGACCTAAACTCAAAGTGACACTTGGTTTTTATAGGAAGAATGTTAAGGACTGGAATGTCCTGTTCTTACCAAATTGCCCATCATACCTTGAATTTTAATCTATTATTTTCAAACATGGGGGAACAGAATTCCCAGAGTAAAAGACTCATATTCCTATTATATTATTTTTCTGAGCTAAAACTTAATTATCATTTCACTACATGTTATATTTAATCTTTGCTAATTTTTCCATAACACAAAAATTAATCAAAGGACCAAAGCCATTAATGTGCATATTTTAACCAAAGCTCATGTATATGGAATTCTTCAGTGGTTGTAAATTATAGTCAATCTTTGATCATTAAAACAATCCTGAGAAGTAGATGTTATTGTTCCCATTAATAATTTTAGGACATGATACACAAAAATATTAGGAGACATGCTGTATCCCAACTATGCAGTGACATAACTTAAACTTGAATCAAAGTACTTTTTTATTTTATTATTGTTCCTATAACCTTAATTATCTCTCATTATTACACATAAACAACAACCTAAAATTAGGAATTCTATGTAAGACATGAATGGTTATAAGCACACTGTCTGATCAACCCTGTTTACTATGTTTTCTGAATCAGGTAAATATCTCCCCAAAGCCCCTATCTGTGAATTTTTGAAAAATCATTTCTTAGTTTATAGAATTATAGAATTATAAGATGTTAGGACAGAAGTAGTATTTAGGGAATACCTAGAACAACATCCTAATTCTTTTTTAAATTTTTTTATGTTTATTTTATTTTTGAGAGAGAGAGAGAGAGCGGGCGAGCATGTACATGAGCAGGGGAGGGGCAGAGAGAGAGGGAGGCACAAAGTCAGAAGCACTCTCCAGGTTCTGAGCCGTTAGCACAGAGCCCACCACGGGGCTTGAACTCACAAACCACAAGATCATGACTTGAACTGAAGTCGGATGCTTAACCGACTGAGCCACCCAGGCACCCCAAACAACATACTAATTCTACAGATGGAGAAGCTGATGCCCAGAGACAGTAATTACCTTGCCTAGGATGTCCCAGCTGGTTAGTGGCAAAAGCCAAGTAAGAGTGGGTTTACTTATTCCTAGTCAAGTATTGCCCACATCATAGCCCACCAGTGGCCGTTAGTTTAGTTAATGTATGCCTAGTGATATTGCCCCAGGGAAGCTGTGTAGTATAAAGAAAAGAGATTTGTCTCTCTTTCCCTACTTTCCCCTTGTTTGTAGGGTACTTCCCCTATGAACTATTTTCCACATAGCAGACAGGGTGTTTTGTTTAGTTTTTTAAATACAATTCTGACTAAATCCTTTAATTTGGGTTTTTCCAAAATTAAACCCCAGACGAAGGTTTATGTACACGTGGAGCTCGGTGAAGGTGATCTCAGAAATCATAAGGAGGAAGGAAGTGAAAGCAGAAAGGGAGGAAAGTGGGTAAGTGGTACATTAATGGACAGTTTACTGCTGTGTGTAACTAGGTCTCAACCCGTGGGCCAGTCTGAGACCATATGGAACACAGCTTAGAGTTGTTCCACAGAGTGACAAAGAAGCTGGAGAATTTATAAAGCAATTCTCATGGATTATTGTTTGAGTGCCTGCCTTGGATGTTTACCCCCTGGAACTTGAGGCCTAATCAGCCATGTTCCTGCAACCAAGGAAAACCCTCAGGCAGAAAAATGCAGGTGCTTGAGGTAGAAATCCAACTGAGTGTACAGGAAATGCCCAGCAAATTTACAGGTGACCTAGAGTGTTTGCTATCCTCTGGGATCAGGACTGGGCATTGACAACAGTGCCTATAATAGTTATGTCTGCTTTCCTCGAATAACTTGTACTTACTCATAGCATAACATGTACCACATTTTGATGCAACGACTTCTTAGAACCCACATTCTCCCTGATACCTGAACCTCTGTGACATCAGATCCACTTCTGTGTTTTTCACTAGTCTGTTGGTATCTTAAATAGTTCATAGCACATTGTAGTTGCTCAGTAAAATACCTGTCGATTTAATGGAAGAAATTTGACATTTCTTTTTTTATTTTATTTTTATTTTATTTTTTATTTTTTAATATATGAAATTTACTGTCAAATTGGTTTCCATACAACACCCAGTGCTCATCCCAAAAGGTGCCCTCCTCAATACCCATCACCCACCCTGCCCTCCCTCCCACCCCCCATTAACCCTCAGTTTGTTCTCAGTTTTTAACAGTCTCTTATGCTTTGGCTCTCTCCCACTCTAACCTCTTTTTTTTTTCCTTCCCCTCCCCCATGGGTTTCTGTTACGTTTCTCAGGATCCACATAAGAGTGAAACCATATGGTATCTGTCTTTCTCTGTATGGCTTATTTCACTTAGCATCACACTCTCCAGTTCCATCCACGTTGCTACAAAAGGCCATATTTCATTCTTTCTCATTGCCACGTAGTATTCCATTGTGTATATAAACCACAATTTCTTTATCCATTCATCAGTTGATGGACATTTAGGCTCTTTCCATAATTTGGCTATTGTTGAGAGTGCTGCTATAAACATTGGGGTACAAGTGCCCCTATGCATCAGTACTCCTGTATCCCTTGGATAAATTCCTAGCAGTGCTATTGCTGGGTCATAGGGTAGGTCTATTTTTAAGTTTCTGAGGAACCTCCACACTGCTTTCCAGAGCGGCTGCACCAATTTGCATTCCCACCAACAGTGCAAGAGGGTTCCCGTTTCTCCACATCCTCTCCAGCATCTATAGTCTCCTGATTTGTTCATTTTGGCCACTCTGACTGGCGTGAGGTGATATCTGAGTGTGGTTTTGATTTGTATTTCCCTGATGAGGAGCGACATTGAACATCTTTTCATGTGCCTGTTGGCCATCCGGATGTCTTCTTTAGAGAAGTATCTATTCATGTTTTCTGCCCATTTCTTCACTGGGTTATTTGTTTTTCGGGTGTGGAGTTTGGTGAGCTCTTTATAGATTTTGGATACTAGCCCTTTGTCCTATATGTCATTTGTAAATATCTTTTCCCATTCCGTTGGTTGCCTTTTCGTTTTGTTGGTTGTTTCCTTTGCTGTGCAGAAGCTTTTTATCTTCATAAGGTCCCAGTAATTCACTTTTACTTTTAATTCCCTTGCCTTTGGGGATGTGTCGAGTAAGAGATTGCTACGGCTGAGGCCAGAGAGGTCTTTTCCTGCTTTCTCCTCTAAGGTTTTAATGGTTTTCTGTCTCACATTCAGGTCCTTTATCCATTTTGAGTTTATTTTTGTGAATGGTGTGAGAAAGTGGTCTAGTTTCAACCTTCTGCATGTTGCTGTCCAGTTCTCCCAGCACCATTTGTTAAAGAGACTGTCTTTTTTCCATTGGATGTTCTTTCCTGCTTTGTCAAAGAGGAGTTGGCCATACGTTTGTGGGTCTAGTTCTGGGGTTTCTATTCTATTCCATTGGTCTATGTGTCTGTTTTTATGCCAATACCATGCTGTCTTGATGATGACAGCTTTGTAGTAGAGGCTAAAGTCTGGGATTGTGATGCCTCCTGCTTTGGTCTTCTTCAAAATTACTTTGGCTATTCGGGGCCTTTTGTGGTTCCATATGAATTTTAGGATTGCTTGTTCTAGTTTTGAGAAGAATGCTGGTGCACTTTTGATTGGGATTGCATTGAATGTGTAGATAGCTTTGGGTAGTATTGACATATTGACAATATTTATTCTTCCAATCCATGAGCAGGGAATGTCTTTCCATTTCTTTATATCTTCTTCAATTACCTGCATAAGCTTTCTATAGTTTTCAGCATACAGATCTTTTACATCTTTGGTTAGAATTATTCCTAGGTATTTTATGCTTCTTGGTGCAAATGTGAATGGGATCAGTTTCTTTATTTGTCTTTCTGTTGCTTCATTGTTAGTGTATAAGAGTGCAACTGATTTCTGTACATTGATTTTGTATCCTGCAACTTTGCTGAATTCATGTATCAGTTCTAGCAGACTTTTGGTGGAGTCTGTCGGATTTTCCATGTATAATATCATGTCATCTGCAAAAACATTTCTTTTTTTAAACAACTAAATTATGGTATAACTAACATAAGTTGCACATACTGAAAGAGAATAACTTGTTATGTTGACATGTTTGAATATTTGTATGAAAACACCATAATTAAAACAGGGTGTAACCATCATCCCCCAAAATTGATGCCTTTTTAAATTTTTTTAAATTTATTTTTATTTATTTATTTAAAAAATTTTTTAATGTTTATTTTTTTTTAAGAGAGAGACAGAGTGCGAGAGAGGGAGACACAGAATCCAAAGCAGACTCTAGGCTCCGAGCTGTCAGCACAGAGCCCAACGCAGGGCTGGAACCCATGAACTTCGAGATCATGACCTGAGCCAAAGTTGGATGCTCAACCAACTGAGCCACCCAGGCACCCCTATGCCTTTTTTTAAGTTAATTAATTTACTTTTTAATTTACATCCAAGTTAGTTAGCATATAGTGCAACAGTGATTTCAGGAGTAGATTCCAGTGATTCATCCCCTATGTATAACACCCATCGGTCATCCCAGCAAGTGTCTTCCTTAATGCCCCTTCCACATTTAGCCCATCCCCCCTCCCACCACCCCTCCAGCAACCCTCTGTTTGCTCTTTATATTTAAGAGTCTCTTATGTTTTGTTCCCCCCCCCACCGTTTTTATATTATTTTTGCTTCCCTTCCCTTATGTTCAGCTGTTTTGTTTCTTAAATTCCACAAATGAGTGAAATCATACGATATTTGTCTTTCTCTGACTAATTTCACTTAGCATAATATCCTCTAGTTCTATCCACATGATTGCAAATGGCAAGATTTCATTCTTTTTGATTGCCGAGTAATACTCCATTGTGTGTGTGTGTGTATATATATATATATATATATATATATATATATATATATATACACACTACATTTTCTTCATCCGTTCATCCGTCGATGGACATTTGGGGTCTTTCCGTACTTTGGCTATTGTCGATAATGTTTATGCCTCTTTTTAATGTTTTCCTCTTGCCCCTCCTCACAGCTTCACCTCCACCTGCCTTCCCCAGACAAGTACCGATCTGCTTTTGGTCGTGATATATTATTTCACATTATCTAGAATTTTTATAAATGTAATCATATAGTATGAACTCCCTTTTTACCCCTCTGGCTTCTTTGAGCATAATTAAACATTTTTCAATGTTTTATCTGTATCAATAATTCATTCCCAGTTACTACTGAGTGGTATTCCATTGTGTGGATACAGCACTTTATTTATCTGTTGATGAGGATTCGAGTTTCCAGTTTCAGGCTATTCTGAGACCATTATAAATATTCATATTCAAGTTGTTATATGGGCATTTGCTTTCATTTCTCTTGAGTAAATACATAAGATGAAATGACTGTACTATATGGTAGGTACACCTTTACATTTTAAGAAACTACCAAAATGATTTCTAAAATAGTTTACATCTCATGTTTCCATGAATGCTTACGCAATCTTGGTTCCTTCACGTTGTTGCCCACCCTTTGCATGTTCACCCGTTTACATTTTTGTCATGCTAATACATGTTTAATGGTAACCCAGTGTGGTTTTAACTTGCTTCTCTCTAATGACCAATGATACTGGGCATCTTTTCACATGCTAAATTGCTATCTGTACATGTTCTTTGATGAAGGGTCTGTTCACATCTTTTGCTCATTTTTTATTGGCTTGTTTCCTTACTGAGTTTTAGGAGTTCTTGATACAAGCCACACATGAGGTATTAGGTTCCTGCATATTTTCTCCTTTTCTATGGTTAGTCTCTTCCATCTTGTAACAGTGTCTTTTGAAGAAAAGACACTTTAAATTTTAATGAATTCCCAATTTATCTTTTTTTTAATGGACTATGCTGTTGGCGTTATATCTATAGTTATCTTTATTTAACCTAAGGTCAAAAAGAATTTCTCTTATGTTTTCTTCTAGAAGTTTTGTCATTTTGAATTTTAAAATTGGTATTTATTGTATTTTACTTTGTATGTTATATATTGTAATTTATTTCGAGTTAATTATTGTATATGTTGCAATGCATAGATCAAAGTTACTGATTTTGCATATGGTTGACTAGTCATTTGTGAAATATTTGCCAGAAAGACTAATCTCTTAATGAAGGCTTTGCACTTTTTTCAAAATAAGTTGTTAAAATGTGTGAGTCTACTTCTACACTTCCCTTTTCTGTTTTGTTGGTTTATCTTCATCACCAGTGCTATAGAATCACCAGAGATTTCTGTGCAGGTGTCACCTCTCTAGTAGTTTTCTCTGGAAATTCTAGCTCTTTGTTCTTCCCGAACTCAGAACCATCTCTTCAACTCAGGGAGTTCTCTGGGTTCTACCAGGTTCCTGCTTCCTGCACAGAAGCCTGGAGATTCTTTCAAGGCAGTAAGCTGGGGGCGATCTCTGGGCTTAGTTCATTTGGTTCTCATCTCTCAGGGATCACCATCCTTTGTATTCTGATTTACAGTGTCTTCAAACTTTTGTGTCTCATATTTATTGAGAATGTTTTCTTGTTTCATATAGCAGAGTAAGTCCGTTGCTTGTTACTTCAACTTAGCCAGAAGCCTGATTTTGTTCCTGAGCCACATTTTCTCATTCAGTCAGAGGCAATCAATAATACTAATTGAAAAAAAATCCAAACTGAAGAGAATAATAAAAAGGTAAAGTGTGAATTACTTAATGGATACACACATTTAAGAATAGCACATAGGGCTGTAGAGAATCATAAGATTAATTGGACAAATAAAAAAATGTACACCTTGGCTTCTGTATAGCATATAATAACTTAGGACATTTTTTTTCAGCCATTTGAGCTGTTGGGAGAGAACCCATTATTTAGGCTGAATTAAGTTCAAGCTGATGGGTTTTGACTGCTTTAACAATTAAATTATCTTGGCAGTTGATGGGTCTCTTCATGTTACGAAATGTATTGTGCAACTGTCCCTAAATCCTAGCGTGGTGACATGCTGGTACATCTTACTCTCACTTGAGAACTTGGATGGGCACCATGATATTTCTTTGGTTACCGGGTTGTTTTTGAGTTGTATTTCTCTTTAGTAGAGGGAATTAAGCTATTAAATGAGAGAAGAAGGCATCCAAGGCAGAGGAAAGTTGACTATTCAAATTGCCTGTCAGCCAAGTAACTAAAAGCCCCCTGAAAAAACTTCTGGACCAGCACAGAGATAGTCTCTCATTCACCTACATCATCTTAGAGCACTTAGAGGAGCATGGATTCTTAACTGGTTAAATAACTGTTTGTTAAGTTCAACAATTTTCAGTATCTATATCCAAGCTGTATATTCAAGAACAGAAACGTGACCATAAAGTGATTAGAAGTTATTTTGCTCAAAATGTGTTAAAGAAAAAAAATGTAGCTTTTCTCATTTAATTCTAGGAACAAATGCTTGGCTTTCTCTACCTTTACTTTTTCCTCACATCTTAGTCCTAATAATAACTGTTCAAATAAAAATAAATGGACTGTTTTCTCCCAAGCATTGTGCAAAGTGCTAAGAAAATAGACATAAATAATATGGTCCCAGAATTTTAAGAACTTGCAAAAAGATTTATAGCACCCAAAAATAAATATATTCACTTTGCTCAATTAATTTATTTCCCAAATCAGTCAAGAGCAAATAGAAACAAATTGTATAATTGTATGGTTTTAATTTTCTTACAACTTTATACAAGTCCATCTCAAATATTTTTCAGGGAGAGGAGGGGTTGGTTTCAGTATAAACAGTTAAATCAAGTTGAATTCCCCAGGATCCACTGAGAATAGCATGATGTGAGGAAACCATGCCTGCACTGGGATCAGAAGGCTTTGCTTTTGTCACAGATAATATCACTACCAGCTAAGTGAGTTTAAGGAAGTCTCTCAGTCTCAGAGCCTCATTTCCTACAACTAGATATTTGGGAAGATGAAGATATGAATGACATATACTTCAAACAGCACTGGCAGGACAAAATGAAGTAACATATATAAAAGATTTTATAAAATGTCAGTATTTTGAAAAATTAAGGGATCATGTAGTATAGGCACACTATCGTCCACCCCAAATCCTTCCACAGTATCAAGTTTCTCGTGGGAAGTGACTACATTTCCTTGTCCTCATTGCTTGCAGATGAGACCTTAAAGCCTTCATCAATGAGAAGTGAGCAAAAGCATACCACTTCCAGGCCAGGTAATTAAGAAATAATGTATCCTCTCTGTTCTCACTTTTCCTGCCTGCCAACTGAATACAAAATACTCCTGGGACCTAGATCATTCTAGAGCCATTCTCTGCAAAGAACCTGGATCCCTAAGTTACCACGCCAAGAAGTAGCATCTACTTGGCAGGCAAGAACCACATTGGGTTGTGTAAGAAAGAAGTAATTTCTAATTTTTAAAAAAGATGTTGGGGTTTATTTGCTATAATTAGTCACCTAATTAATACAGTCTATAGACTTTTGCTTCCAGATAAAAGGAAACAACAGGAAACAGATTAACCCCTCCAAAAACCAACAAAATATTTATAAAATATATGAAAGAATTGTTTGCAAGACATCTGACTTCAATCGCTGAAGAGAGTGATCTCTGAGAGAGAAAAAAGAAATGGAGTGAAGCCTAAGGTTACCACATCATACGGCCTTGCGAGAATTTCCAACATGTAGTAGGCAAACCCAGGCAGAATACATTGGACTCTCTGAGATGAGGTAATGGAGGTGAGAGTCTAGGAGGACTAAGGCAAGTGGAGTTACATGGCAGAGTTCCAGAAAGGAGGAAGCCGCGTGCGAAGAGAACTCAAAAGACCTGGAGAGGATGTTCTCTTCTATCTACATAGAGCAACATTCAGCTGAATACTTTCCCACATGTGCACAAGGAAACTACCTGAAGGGAGGGAAAGATCCACCTGAAAGAATTAGAAGTAAAGGTAAACAAAGCTCAGAAAGAGCCAGGGAGAGTACCTGCTCCCATCAACCAGACTGGAAAAATATCATGATTCGTAGTCTACCAAATAAAGTACACAGAAGGATCACACCTCAATAGCAAGGAATAATTAGCCCTAGACTGAACATTGCTCTTAAAAATCTTTTGCCCCTGGGGCACCTGGGTGGCTCAGTTGGTTAAGTGTCTGACTTGGCTCAGGTCATGATCTTACGGTTCAGGAGTTCGAGCCCTGCATCGGGCTCTGTGCTGACAGCTCAGAGCCTGGATGGAGCCTTCTTTGGATTCTGTGTCTCCCTCTCTGTCTGCTCCTCCCCCACTCATATTCTGTCTCTCAAAAATAAATAAACATTAAAAAAAACTTTTGCCCCTGACAGATCTTAAAAGCAAGATCTGGAAATGTCATACTATTTCCAAGTAACTTAAATGCATCTCAGAACAAAACTGAAAAATACAAAATGCAACAAGGAATTAAGGAAGGAAGGAAGAGAAGGGGAAAAAGAGGACAAAATTGAGCACCAAACAAGGTAAAATTCATATGTCATCCATTAAAATAACAACAATGACTACAACAAATAAACAAAACCAAAATCAGACCTGCCAAGAAGCAAAAAAATGTACCCTATAATAAGAAAAAAAGGCAATCAAATGAAATGACCCAGTATAGACAGAGATGTTAGAATTAGCAGGTAAAGACATTAAAATGTTAGTATAACCATATTCCACATGTTCAAAAGTTAAGTAGAGGTATGGAAGATAAGAAATTTAAACTCTACTGTTGAAAATCAAAATTTATGAGATGAAAACTACACTAAATGGGAATAAGAGTGGATTAGACATTGCAGCAGCAAAGACTAGTGAACTTGAGGACACAATGGAAATTCCATAATGAAACACAGGAAAAAGAATTATTAAAAAAAATGAGTAAGTCATCAGCAAGTTGTGAGACAATTTCAAACAGTTTAATATACATGAAATTTGAGCCCTTGAAGGAGAGAGGAGAAAATGTATTTGAAAGAATAATGCCTACAAATTTTCCAAATTTGATGGAAATTATTAACTCACAGATACAAGAAACTCAGCGAACCTCAGCACAAGAAACAAGAAAACCAAACCAAAACATGCTGCCTCACTTCTTTCTCAGAAATAGTGATAACACTGAATTGTCATTTATCCCCCAAATTGATCTAAATATTCAAAGAAACCACAACCAAATTTCCACTAGAATTCTCTTCTTCCCTTTCCTTCTGTTGTTGACAAGCTGACTTAAAATGCTTATGGAAAGGGGTGGCTCAGTTGGTTAAGCATCTGACTCCTGATTTTGACTCAGGTCACAATCTCATGGTTTGTGAGATTGAGCCATGTGTTGGGCTCCGTGCTAACAGTGTGGAACCTGCTTGGGATTCTCTCCTTCCTTCTGCCCCTCCCAACTCTTTCTGTCTCTCTCTCTCTCTTTCTGTCTAAATAAATAAATAAATAAATCGATTGATAAACAAATAAATAAAACTTTATAACACTTAGGGAAATACAAAGGACCTAACATAGCCATAATAACTTTGACAAAAGAGAAAATGTTGAAGAACTATTACTACCTGATTTCTAGACTTATTTTAAAGGATTGTAATCAAAATGTGGTATTGGTGTGAAGATAGAGAAATAGAGGGGTGCCTGGGTGGCACAGTCGGTTAAGCGTCCGACTTCAGCCAGGTCACGATCTCGCGGTCCGTGAGTTCGAGCCCCGCGTCAGGCTCTGGGCTGATGGCTTGGAGCCTGGAGCCTGTTTCCGATTCTGTGTCTCCCTCTCTCTCTGCCCCTCCCCCATTCATGCTCTGTCTCTCTCTGTCCCAAAAATAAAAAATAAAAAAAAAAAAGATAGAGAAATAGATTAATGAACAGAATAGAGAGTCCAGAAATAGATTAAAAAGTCTGTAAAGAGAAGGAAAAGATAAATCACAGACTGGGAGAAAATATTTGCAAAACACTTAACTAATAATAGACTTGTATTCAAAATATATAAAGAAATTTCAAAGTTCCATGATACAAAAACAAAACAACAAAAAGGCAAAAATCTAAACGGGAAGTTCACCAAAAGAGATTTACATAGTTGGCAAGTAAACACATTAAATCATGCTTAATATCATTAGTCATTAATGAAATGTAAATCAAAATCACAATGATATCCCTACATGCCTATTAGAATGGTTAAAACAAAACAAAACAAAAACAAGAAACACCAGCCATAGCGAGTATTGGAGAAATACAGAGGAACTGGAGCTCCAATGAACTTCTGGTGGGCAAGCAAAATGGTACAACCACTTTGAAAAAGAGTTCTGACAAAACTAAATGTATACTTGACACATAATTCAGCCATTTTGCTCCTAGACAGTTATCTGATAAATGAAAACAAGTGTCTGCTTTTATAAAGACTTGGATGCTTGTGTTCACAGCAGCTTCATTCATAAGAGTTAAACATTGGTATCATCCAAACATCCATCACCATGTGCAAGGACAAGCTGGTAGTCCTACAATGGAATACTATGCAACATTAAAAAGGAATTAACTCCATACATGGTATAACCTAGATAAACCTCAAAATAACTATGCAGAGTGAAAGGAACCACATTTTTAAAAGGACATATACCATATGATTCCATTTTCATAAAATCCTAAGAAATTCAAAGTACTACAGAGCGACAGACAGTAGACCAGTGCTTGCTTGAGAAGAGGGAGTAGGAGGGACAAGAAGGATGACATTTGCAGTGGGCAGACGGTTGAGGGCTTTGTTCATTTTCTTAATGGTGGTGATGACTTCATGGGTGTCTACATATGCCCCAATTAATCAAGCTGTGCACCTAAATATATGTAATCCTTTATGTCAATTATATGTCAATAAAGTGGTTAAATACAGACTGGTTATAATCATCAGTGCAGTATATCTCTAATGCCTGCTATTTATAAGGCCCACCCTAAACAATCGGAAAAGTAGACTTTTGGTTTTTTTGACCTCTCTCCAACATATTCTCTAGTGTCTAGGGTTGTTTTTTTTTCTTGTCTACTTTCTTCAAGTCTTCCAGGACTCGTGTTTTTATATTTTGCTGCCCTAGTCAGAAAGAGTAGAGGAAAAGACACATGTAAATGTTACCCAGGTGCCAGGTATTTAACCAAAGATCCTTGAGACCTATTCACTCTGAGCTGTGACTTTAATTATTACTCTTTAGGAGGTATTTCCATTTTAAATGGAAATCTGAGAAGGCTTACTTAACATAAAGCATTGCAGTACACATGGTGAAATGACAGGTAGTATTATATCTTAGTAGAGTGTTCCTTGACTTGGGGAAGGAGGTCTCCAGGGGTCATTCTCATTGATGAACAAATAACATACTCTTTGTAAAGTTGGCTTTGAGTCTTCGTAATAACAATGACTTCTATTTGTATAGGATGTTAGTGATTACAAAGTGCTTTCACATTTATTATCTCATCCATGCATGCACAGGCCTTTTGAGGTGAATTAGCTCCAATTTATGGATAATAAAGTTGGCAGTGAAGGCAGTTCTGCAACTTACTGTTTATTCAAAGGCAGAAGTGGAATTTGAACTGAACTAATTTGACTCCCAGTTCAACAATCTATTCTGCAAACATAACTTCATTTATTTTAAATGACAAATACCTTGAAAGCAATGTATTTCTGCCTCCTCTTAACTTCATAAAACCCTTCCTAAAGCAGTCAACAATTTTGTTTGACTTATGGTCTGGAATATGGGCAATTTTAAAGAAACACTTAATTTTAGGCATCAGAATGGAGATAGGAGACCCTGCAAAATAATGAAGCAACTTATAGTGAATAAAATGCTATTGATCCTTGGTCTAAACCACTAAGATTCATGTTGGATTTCTTGTCCTATTGAACAGGAAGAGGATAATGCAAAGCAGTATGTAAATGGTTAAGGAGCCTCGCAATATCCCAACATTCTTGATCTCTGAACTTCAGTTAGTTTAAGAATTTGCTTACATGTCCAGTGATCATGCCTATACCACCTTCTCTGAGAATTCAAACCACCCTTAGTATCTTATCCTCCATAGAACACAACATCTATGCTGGAGATTGTGGCTCTAATTGTAGAAATAGAAAAAACAGTCTCTGACTTTAAGAGACTACTAATATAACTAGAATGGGAAGATTTAAAAATTGTTAAAGACAAGTGAACACAAATACCACTTTTGAGTGTCTCCTGGTACTAAAAATTTAATGTATCTTGCTTATTTTACAGAGTTCTTAAACCTCAAAACTGCTATATTCTAATTACTTTTTTTCAGATTAAGGAACTGATTCATAATAAATGGACTTAGAAAACACAGGAAATGATCGAGGCAGGATTTAAATTTTAGTATAACTCCAAAATCATGATCTTTTCACGAATCCATAATTCGTGGAAAGGTATACACCCATACATATATGTTCTGTTGATTTACAGAGAAGCTTCCAAGGTGATTTGAAGGAAAAGGTATAGTCTTTTCAGCAAATAGTGCTAAAGCAATGGCACGTCCACATGCAAAATATGAACCTCCAACCTTATCCCACACCTTATAGAAGAAGTAACTCTAAATGTATTGTAGACTTAAAAATATAAAAGTTAAAACTATAGAAATTCTAGAAGAAACAGTAGGAGAACACTTTTGTGACTTTTGATTAGACAAATATGTTTAAAACAAAGAAAATGCAGGAAAAAAAAACAAAGCTGGACTTCATCAAAATTAAAATCTGTTTCACAAAGGAACTGTTAGAGAATGAAAGGACAAGCTATAGACAAGGAGAAAATATACCAAAACACCTGTGTGATAGAGATATATGAATATATGAATACTCTTAGGAATCAATAAGATAACCCAACTTTTTAAAATGGGCAAAAGATTCAAACAGGCACGCCACCAAAAGAGAAATACAGAAAGGCAGGAGGCAAAGCTACAGCATCATTAGTCATTAGTAAAATGTAAATTAAAATCACAATGACATGTCACTACGAAGCCAGTAGGTATTTAAAGTTAAAACATATAGGGGTGCCTGGGTGGATCAGTTGGTTAAGTGTCTCACTTTGACTCAGGTCATGATCTCATGGTTTATGAGTTCAAACCCCACATCGGGCTCTGTGCTGACAGAGCTGGAGCCTGCTTCGGATTCTGTGTCTCCCTCTCTCTGCCCCTCCCCTGTGTGCTTTCTCTCTCTCTCAAAAAAAAAACAAAACATTAAAAAATGTTAAAGTTAAAATATAAAATATACATATAATATTTATAATATAATAAATACATAAAATATAAATATAAAATAAAACCCAGGTTGATTAGTACGTGATGGAACTCATAGTTTTCATGCAAACTAGTACAGGCACCTTCAGAAGGAAGTTGGTATTTTCAAATAATGGTAAACAATTATGCCTTATAATCCAGCAGTTTCACTCAGCATTATTACTGAAGAAAAATGGAAACATTTTCCACCCACAGATCTGTATGTGAATATTTATATAAACCTATTCATGATAGTTAAATACTGGAATCAAGCCAAAGGCCCCTCAAATATATTATGTAGTAAATATATAAGCAAATCATGGTATATCCATATAATGGAATGCCACTTAGACATTAAAAGGAATGACCTACTGATACATGAAACAATATGGAATGATCTCAAAGGCATTATGGCAGAAAACACATATTGTATGACTCCATTTGAAAGAGGTTCAGCAAAAGGCTAAGCTATGGAGACAGAAACTAGGTTCATGTTCACCAGGCATGGGGGGGTTGTGGAAGAGGATAGGACTGACTGCAAATAGTCATGAGGGAACTTTCTGTGGTAGTTGAAATGTTCTACATTTTGATGGTAGTGTTGGTTAACTGATAGTCTGCCTTTGACAAAATTCACTGAATGCAAAACTCAAGGGGTGAACTTTACTGTATTTAAATTACCCTTTAAAATACTGATTTATAAAAAAGTTGTACACATTAGTAACTAAAAGACTTCAGAGGAGATGAAGTCTAGGGAATAAAGTTATTCACAGACTCCCTTGAGCAGTTGGGATATAGGGCATTTAAGATGTGATTATATAGAGAGGAAGGACAGTTCACTTTCGAGAGGAAAATAGTGTAGAACATCATGAGACAAAGCAAGGGGAAGGAACTGGTATGACAGGCACAGGACTGTGAAAAGATTATGACCAATACAGTTGAAGAGATGTAGAAGAGGGAGTCATAAACTCAAAGGTTGAGACCAGATGACTTGGTCATGAATGTGGTCATAAAGGGGCCATGGATATCTGATATTCCAGAGCTGTCAATTTAAACTAACAATTGACTTTGACTCCATAATGCTGGGGCCATAAAGATCACTTCATTGTTAGCTTATGGCTTAGTCACACCCGCCTCCAAGCTAGATTCAGGCAGCTTCAATTTAATGGGCAGTGACCACATGATAAGCATTGCACTAAGTACTTGGCATAGATTAATTTATTAAACCTATCATAAAACAGGTTAATATTATCTCCACTTATACTTTTGAGAAAATCAACACTTACATAGCCAGTACTTATGGTTGTTCCATTCCTCTCTGTTCATTAGAGCAATTTATGCATTTATTCTTTTATTACATTTTTCATTGATTCAGCAGTAAACAGTACACATTCATTCTAAACTCAAGTCTGTGACTAAAGCCCAAATTTCAAAAACTGTTCAGTGTTAATGAAGGGGAAAATAGAAAATAACTGTAATTTCTGAGAGTAAAGAGGTCAAAATAATGTCTATATAATTTTGATTGTAATTCTGCATATTTTATGCCTTTAACAAGAGACTTTTAACATTAATCAAATGAGAACATGGAACTAAATAATCTCTAAGATTCTTTCATATTTACTGTTTTATGATTTTGACTTTACTCAGAACAGGAACAATGGGTGAAAATTATTCTAGATTTAACAGCAATTGGCTGTTGTTGATACTGCATATCTATCCAGATTTCCTCTTCTGGACCATGGTCATTGTTCTCTTCTGTGTCAGAAATATAGGCTGCTGTTAAAGAAGAGCAAAGGGCCTCTCCATGTAATGTACTCAGCTGAAGAGAGCCACCTCACTTGACTGTATATTCCCACCCTCAGAGCTCTCTTCTTAGTGGCTGGTTGCTGTTGGTTTCAGTGGTTCCTATGCCTCAACTCAGAACGTCTCTGAACAGTCATTCCAGCCTCAGAGCTCATCATGGGTTCATTTTCACTTGCATTGCAGTTCAGCCTTTTCTGCCCAGTCCTACGGTTCTCACACCAGTGCAGGTGTCGTTCCCTAGTCTATTCCCCTAGAAGCCCCTGCATCCAAATCTCCGTGTCAAAGTCAGCATCCCAAGCATCTTGACCTGTGCCATAGATCAAATCAGTAATTAGTTATATATAAGCACCATTTAAATTATTGACATTTAAAAAATGATTATACAGGAATGTTGGAGCGTCTCTGAATTTGTCATCTTTTCTATATATACAACTAATGCAATATTTCACAAGGTAGTAAGTCATAGTATAATTTATAAGTCAATATTAAGAGTAATTGATCAAAAATAGCTAAACATTTAGATATTCACTTGTACACCATTCTATAGTTCACTTTTGTACAAAGCATCTTTGCAAGTATATTAAGTGATACCAAGAATTATATAAATATACTCCTCCAGAACCTTCAAAAATAATCATAACAGTTCACAAAGTTATTGCAAGTGTAATATATTTTTACCTTAAAAGATTATTCAAATATGAGGTAAAAGGAGAAAGGGGCAAGTGGGAGACATAGACAAAGTATGCTTATAATGCCCAGCTACAAATAGGTTAGTATGGGGCAGCTTCCTGAGTTGATGGTTGAAATAAGCTTAAGCTATAAGTAAGAACTGGACAAATGAAGTATGCAAAGAGAGAGGTTTTAATGCAGAAAGAGAATGAGGAAAAGGACACAGATCACTGTTTACAAAAGGATGAGATGATTCGTTTGCTTGTTTGAACATTCCTCTTGGGGAAGAAAAAGGGCCCTGGGCTTTCATTGGCTGAAGTTTGAGCTTCTGAAGGGCCAGAGATGGGCACTACAGTCAAAGTATCACTAAACTAATTCTCAAGCTGGAAATCAAATCAGAACAATCTTTAAGGCAGTATCCAAGGTTGGCACATAGTCAAGGACTGATAGTCTGAACAATGCATCAAAGGGTTCCGGTCTGAAGGACCAAAATCAGAGGACAAGAAACTGGACAGAAATCAGAGAAGTAAAATGGCAGCGAAGTTTATACAAAGGTGAATGGAAGGTTAGATCTGGGGCGATTCCCTCAGGATCTGTGGGTACCTAAAAGTCAGAAATTGTTATAAGACTTTGCAGTCTTCCTCTATTGGAAGAAAGCAGTTACTGGGAACATTAAATTGGTTTACGCATAGAGATATTTCACGATGGGGATGGATGGAAGAAACAATTAGAGATGTAATTTGACAAACCTACTTCTGTCTTTATTCTACTGATTCAAATAATGCTAAACTGTGGGGGTTTATGGTGATAACTCATGCCTTCCCATTGTCATCTTTTGTGAATAAAACAATTTTCCAAAAAGTTTCTGTCTCTGATATCCTATAATAATAATTGATTTCACATATTCAGCAAAGTGAGAGATTTAGTGAGGCAACCACTGGCCTGGGGAATGAAAAAGTAGCTGGCTTGAGCTATGCTTACTTGGCCCTAAATTTTATTTCTTAAGCTTCAACACTGATGTTAAGATGATTGAATGGTGGATGCCAAAGGGTGTTTCTCTGTTGCTTCCTGGAAGTACTGCTGGCTGCCTCATCCCCCTGCTTTTTAGGGCAGTTGCATGAATCTAGTATTTTATTCAATTATTCATTTAGTAAACATTTATTACATATCAACTATAGTTTTGGAACTCTTATATATGTTCAGAGGGACAGGCTGCCAGTGGGGCAGTGTGGTGCGATTTGAAGCTTTAAAACACAAAGATGAATAGGACACCATTTCTGCCTTCACATACTCACAATAAACCATGTATAAAAGGTATATAACTGTGGAGTGTACTGGACCTTACCTATGCTCCAAGGATAGGGATTAGATCATGAGTCATCTATTAACGACATGCTAAAAGGCCTGTTATAAAATACACTATTAGAAGATAGGATCCAACATTAAAAAAAAAAAAATTTTAAGGTGGGGGTGTTGCTTGGGTGGCTCAGTGGGTTAAGCCTCCGACTTCAGCTCAGGTCATGATCTCACAGTCTGTGAGTTTGATCACCGCGTCAGGCTCTGTGCTGACAGCTCAGAGCCTGGAGCCTGCTTTGGATTCTGTGTCTCCCTCTCTCTCTGCCCCTCCCCTGCTCATGCTCTCTCTCTCTCTCTGTCTCAAATATAAATAAAAAGATTAAAAAAAGTTTTTTTAAAGATAGGATCCACATAACACTTCCTAGGGAATGCTTTAATATTTTCCATTCTTCCACCCATAAAATTTGTAGTTAGACTCCAAAGCAATCAAAGTAGGGGGAATCAGCTTCTAAAAGTTATCTTGTTCATTCAATTTATAAAATCATAATAAGAAAATACTTGATCCCAAGAATTCTAAGGGATAAAAATATGAATAAAATAGAAGTTTTAAAGAGTGAGACTTAGCCTCAGGGACTGACAATTCATTTCTTCAACCAGCATCCTTTTGTTGATCTCCTGCCAGGTGTCAAATTTTGTACTGGAGGATATTTCCATCCTAATCTTATGGAATCTGGGTCACACATTTTTTTAAGGGGAATATTATGAAAGTATTTGTTACTTTTATGGCCCTACTAGCATTATCTACTGAGGATGAATAGCTAACAATATTCCAAAGTGAAAAGAAATTAGTTCTGATTTTTAAACATTTTTACATACAAATGTTTTTATATCTAGTTCTATTTAATAATTATTATACATTTACAACATGAAAATCTTATAGGAGGATTGTCAGATACTCAAATGGGATTAAGATCTTCAAAAAGTTCATTGTTTATTGGGAAAGAAAGCAATAAGAGACAAAATTCCATTAAAAGGTAGGATGTGATACATGTTTCTATAACTCATATGTAGATACGCCAAAAGTTGTTAAACAAGCACTAGGCAGAGACCATGATTAATAATGCGAAAGGTAGGGGCGCCTGGGTGGCGCAGTCGGTTAAGCGTCCGACTTCAGCCAGGTCACGATCTCGTGGTCTGTGAGTTCGAGCCCCGCGTCAGGCTCTGGGCTGATGGCTCGGAGCCATGAGCCTGTTTCCGATTCTGTGTCTCCCTCTCTCTCTGCCCCTCCCCCGTTCATGCTCTGTCTCTCTCTGTCCCAAAAATAAATAAAAAACTTTGAAAAAAAATTAAAAAAAATAATAATGCAAAAGGTAAAGTAGAAAAGAATTTGTTTTGCCGTTTTTTGTAACCTGTGTGTGTATGACTCTGTGCAAGTGTGACAAATCAAGACTCATTGGAAGTACCTCTTTTCTTCAACAAAAGCCAAGGATGTTAATAAAGGCCACCCTTTTAGTAGAGATCTAAAAGCTACTCTTGAACTCTTGATTATTTGCTGATAGCTGTAGCTAACAATTTTGCAGGGAATGCTATGGTAATAAGAGTTGTATTTTCCACATTAAACATATTTGAACTCAAGATAAAATTGACATCTACTATGGAAAAATGAATATACAAAAGTCTAAGTTTTAAGCTTTTTATAAGATGGCCTGAAAAATCTTGGCAAATGTGTGTTAGACATGGTTTAAAAAAGTACTCATCCCAACATGGAAGAGCATGGAATATGGCAACAAATGAACAGACAAAAAAAAAAAAAATAGTAAATGAGCAAAAGCAATCCAAGGTAGTGAGGAAAACCTAAGAATACAGTTTGGAAGAGAGGAGTATAAAGAATAAGGAAAATCAAGGAGAGTTTAATGGAAAAAAATCAAGATGGGAAAATATTTATTTTTGGACTATCATTATCATGTCCTAATTCAAATTTAACTGGAAGATTCTCCAGATTCTCCAGCTAGAAGTAGATGAAAAGGTTTACTGATCTGGGACCAAACAAGAAAACACAGTTCATACCCAGTAGTTTGATGAAAGACATCACATACAGCAGAATAGCTGTGAAAGTGGAGGCTAGACAGCCAGTCAGAGGACAGTGAAACAACCCAGAGATTAACAAAGCAGAGGTGCCGGTAACACCCCGGGAGCTGGAGAGTTAAAGGGGTAAAGAGAACAGAGACCATGAGCCACCAGCACATCCAGTAAACTCTAGAATCCTGGAGGAGACACAGCCACCCCTGGGACCTGTGCCCAAAGCAAAATGAGAGGTACAAATACTGTAGATTGTCCCTTCCTCTCAGTACCGCTGGCACTTCCCATTTGCTAGTTAAAACCATCCAGAAATACAGTTTGCAGCGATCAGACTTGCATGACACAGAGCAAAGCAGGGAGAGTGGGGAGTGGATCTCAGAACACTGAGACTAGAGGAGTGCACAGAACAACAACAACAACAACAACACACACACACACACACACACACACACACACACCCAGAAAGATCAGCAGTGCAAAGGATAATTTGGCCTAGTTGAAAGGAGAATGAAATGCCACCTATCAAATGGGAATAGAAGAGGGCAATTCGTGCAAGAACCATGAGACCGCAGCTAAACAAGCCAGGTGAGGAAGTAGCATGAGAATATAGAATTTAAATTATGAAAAGGTCATTCAAATAGAACTGCCTTAAAATTGGGATGTAGATGGGAAATCTCAGGAGTTAACCTAAGCTCTTTCTAAACCTTGTTCACTGTTAGAGAATTAACTTTTCATACATAGTTCACCAGGTCAGGCTCTTTCTGGATCAGGGTTTGGGGGCACTGGAGCAGGTGGATGGCTCTCCCTACTATGTGCTTCTCAGAAAAGAGGGACTGGCATCCACTGAGCTTACGTGTCTATGAATTGTCGTTTCCTTTGAGTACCTATGCGTATATGTGTCTGTGTTTACATTTAACTGTGCCATTCATGATACCAAATTCTGTGGTGTAGCCTAATGTAAAATAGAGACTTTAGTACACAGTATCTAGTGTTGCACTAGACATATAACAATCGTTAATAAATGGGAGTTAATCTGTTGTTTCAAGAAACCGTATATGTTTCTTGACTCCATTTCTGGACTTCTAAGTGAGTGACGTTCCTTTATTTTATGTCTCTGAGCTAGTGCAAAGTGGAGACTACTGTTGAGTTTCTAAGTGGATTAAGTGGCACAAAGATTTAGGATAGTGTCTTGTTCATAGTAAGTACATGACCATGTATATTTAATTTTTATGCTTTATACCACCCTTCTAATTGTTTTAGTAAAATTAACGTTACCCGCTTTGGATAAAGAGTTATTTTATATATTTGGCCCCAAACTGGTGCCCAAAGTAGAGAATATAGATGAAATAAACAGCACCCTTTTCAACATCCTGCCTGAACGAGGTCCTATTATAAGCACGTATGTGTTCATTCAACAGCTGCTCCATTTATATAGATGACATCTAAGTTTATATCTTTCCTGCCCTCAATCATGTATATTAAACTGTCCATGAGACATCCCCATTTGGATATACCCATCATTTCAAGCTCATCATTTCCAGATTGGACCTTAATTCATGTTGCTTTCTAATCAGGGAAAAGCACCTTTATAAGCTAGTTCTTAAGTGAGAACTTATGAATTATTTTTTTATTTTTAAATAGTTCTCCTTCCAATAATTAGCTGTGTGTTTTAAGTCTATTTCCTCTATATTTTTAAAGCAATCTACCTTTATTCACCCCATTTCCAGCACTTTAATACAGAATACCATAATCACTTGGCTAGATTACTGACAGGCTTCCAAATTATCTCCTATACCAAAGTGTACTGCCTCCCTACACGCTAATATATTTTCTTCATCGTATAACCTGAGCATGGTTGATTTTGCAAGCATCTATATTTGATTATGCAGTTTTCATAAATAAAGCTCTTAAAATGTCCTTGCTTTCAGCATAAACCTTCCTTGTCATGGAGTATAAATGTCTGTATGACCTGCTCCCCACTTTATCTGATGGCTTCATCTTACATAACCCCCTTACATTCCATTACAGTCTCCAGGGACACTCAACATCTTATAGCTCCTGAAGAACACTCCAAGCTGATGTTTCCTTCCTCTGGAACATTTTTTTACTTAACCAATCTTTTATAACGGTGTCACTTCTGAACACAACCTGTAAGGAGAAGAGTAGTTAGGGAGAACATCTAGAAAGTTATGGAAGTAATCTAGGCATGTTACAGAAGTAATCGAGGCGTTGATTTACATTCTAGACCAATAGTTTGTAGTCTAGAATGTTAACGCCAGAAATGGACGGACAAGGATGAGCCTGAGTAAATAGCTCAGTGGATTCTATTAAAAAGCAACGAACAGAAAAACTTCCAAGAGGATATTAGTGACATCAGGAGAAATAAGGTAATCGACAGTGGGAGCTGTGCATCAGTCTCTCTGTCTGTAAAATGGGAATGATATTTGTCTGCTTTACTCTTATCCTATAGAGCTAAGGTGAAAAGAAAATAACAGCTGTGAAAGTGCTTTGAAGTAACGAATTTCTACACAGTTTGAAAGCTTTAGTTCAGGAACTGGCCAGACCACACAGTACTGTCAGGACTTTGGAGCGAATCTCCATCCAGCATGCAGCATCCTAGTATGTTTGTCAAGGGTAGCTGCTGCCAGAAAAATTCTGCACGGTCCTTGAATGATTCCGACTGACGCTTTTATCAGAAATGATGGCACTTAGGTGTCTTCTTTGACAAATGGAATTTTTCTGCACAAAAGAGGCTTTTGCATTTTAGGCAACCAAGTAGGACTTGGTGCTCAGGTGCAGGGCGCACAGAGAGCTTGAAGCTGGAGCGGAGGAGAGAGTTACATCAGCTCGACTGCTAATACCAGCCTTCAGATGGGACCAGAAAACTGATGCCAGATTATTCATCTGACTACTTTTCAGCCGGTTGGGAGAATATAAAAGAAAACAAATCTGTCACAGTGGGCTCTGTATTAAAACACACACACAACTGCACACACACTGAGGCAAGAGGGGACAAGGAATCATTTTTTCCCCTGGGGTCAAGATTTTTAGATAGCAAACTGTGTGCTCTGACTGCTTCTGGCACTTCGTTCCTCGGGGCCCACACATGCAGGAAACTTAAAAAACAAATCTGATATTTTTCAAACTATATGCCTATGGATTAATTTGTTTTAATGTTGATTTACAAGAAGACGGACAATAGATGTTTTTTTGTACTCATATTTCTTTCCAAATTTTCTTCCAGATTTCAAAAATTTCTTTTAAAATTTCTTTTTCCTATTCATGTGAAAGAAAATGAAAATTACAGCTGTAATTAAATAAAAAAGAAATTAAACCTTGGAAGAAAAATCATCAGAAATTGATTTTGTTTATGACCACAACAGTAAAAACTCAGAATGAAAGGTGTACCACAAAAGTACCTAAATGAAGGCAAACCTTTCAAATTTATTTTCTTCTTCTCTTCTCTCTCTCTCTCTCTTTTTGAGAAGCAGCGGCAGCTTTTAATTACATAGGAGAAAAATATTTGTAAATGTAACAATCCAGTTAGTTTTAATAAAGTGTGATCTTTGAGAATATTTTAAAATAACTATTATTCGGGACGCCTGGGTGGCTTGGTCGGTTAAGCGTCCGGCTTCGGCTCAGGTCATGATCTCACGGTCCATGAGCTCAAGCCCCGCGTCGGGCTCTGTGCTGACAGCTCAGAGCCTGGAGCCTATTTCAGATTCTGTGTCTCCCTCTCTCTCAGCCCCTCCCCTGTTCATGCTCTGTCTCAAAAATAAATAAATGTTAAAAATAAAATAAAATAAAATAAAATAAAATAAAATAAAATAAAATAAAATAAAATAAAATAACTATTATTTCCCTGTTTCCTATGCTGGAATGCATAAACTTGCATAAAACACAAATTATGTAGCTGCTGTATAGATTTACATTTTGCCCCCTTCCTGTAACATCTCTGCCAGATCAGTATATTTGTATATGTAAGAATGTCTGGCTGAAATTCCAGATCCGTAATATTTGAAGTAATTTTGCCAAAGAACATGCATTTAAAGAGTTCAGATACAACCAGATGCAGGTAGTTCCAACTGAAACCAGAGGTCCTCCACAGGTCATCTATGGAGATTTCTTTGGCTATAGTTTAAGTATTTCCCATTCTGAAGAAGCTTCTGGCTTAGAAAATGCAGATGACTCTGGCTATCCTATCCATCTCCCTGAAGTGCCCCGAGTCTAAAGTAAGTCCACATGTGAAAGTCCTTTGAGGGGTAGGGGGAGTCAAGAGCATTGCATAAGTCCCATAAGTGTTGGGAAATGCAGAGAGTGAACAGAAATGACTCCCAGAAAACCTTCTTTGTGTGCTTGCGAATATAAAATTATCAACCAAATTGGTTTGAACATAAGTTTCAGGATGAGTTTTCACATCATTCCCAAATATTATTTAGTGACCCACCAATTTGCATGGTGAATCAGCTTAGGTGCCTCTAAGTAGAAACTACAGGGCAGGAATCAGAGTAAGCATTCTGAGTAGCATCTGTGACGTGGCTCATTAATTCAGTGATATAGATGTCCCACAAGTCAAATGGTGTCCCTATGTGATGGGACAGCTGCCCAGGGAATTTTGTGTCTTACCTGTTCAAATTGGGGAAAGGCCTGGACCAGCACTGAGATAACTCATCTTTTAATAAAGGCATTGACTTTATTACACAAGTAACTCATTTGAGACTCTTCTATCACTGGCACTGGAAAAACGCTTTATACTTGGCTTTTTATGTGTTTACACACAACACATTTATTTCACACATTTTTTATTTTATTTTTATGGGACTCGCTGTGGTTGACCTCCTTTGTGTCCTCATCATTAGTTTCATGCTACAGATTTTCAGGAAAGGGCTGTCTGCAGTTGTGAATCTTTGCCTACGTTTATCTTTTATTAACAATTAAGACCATTTCAAGCACACACTTCTTTTCACTTCTGTGCCCTGCCAGAGTTGTTTGAGAAGTGGAGAGCACGTCACAACCTCTTTTGTGTTCTTTCTCTGTAAATTCTGTCAGTTTTCTTTGGAAGAAGTAGCTGAAGCATGACACTTTTGTAAAAAAAACTCTTTCAACCTCTTTGAGGACATTTTTTTTATCTTTATCAACTGCACGTCATTAATTATGGAGCATCACAGGGCTAAATGAATCTTAATGGTTGTACTGGATCCTGAAATCCAAACTATGTTATCATTTTACTTTGCTATGTGAAGTAAACAGTACTCATCTGGAAAGATTGGTTAGAATTCTGTGTTTACCTTGGCATTGTCTTGTGAAGACACATTTAGCACTAGTCCAATTTATTTTTGCCTCTAGTGTGTCATCAATTACTCTTTTCCTAATCTGTCATTCCTATGGGCATAAAGGCATGCGTTAGCAGACCTGTCAAAACAAATGAACAAACAAGCCAACAAACAAAATGCACATGCAAGGAAATCTCGACCACCTGATTCCTTTAGCTAGGTTTCCAATTCCCCAATATGCTTCAACGCTAAGCTCTTCAAAATGCCACCCACTCTTCCTGTCTCCTCTTCCTGGACATTCAATCCCTTTCCAGACCACTCCAGTTTGTTTTTCAATCCCAGCCTTTCACCAAAATCCCTCTCACTTAGGCTACCGGTGAACCCAGTAGTCAGAACCCATGGTTAATATGTTGTCTTCATTTTACCGAAACTCTCACCCTCATGTAAGAGTTGAGGAGGTAATTCTTTGCTCTAAAAATATTTTTCTTTCTTCGTTTGCATGACCCCAACTTTGTTCTCTCTCACTATAATGCTCTTTCTCATGATTCTTTTCTATCTCTAACTCCTTGACCTCCTCAACAAATTTGGTCATGTTCCAGGCTCTGATGTCTGCCGTATTTTCTTCTCTATTTACATTTTCTCCTTGGATACTATATGTCATCAAATAATATATAAAAACTATTGACTCTTGATTTATATCTCTAATCTAAAAATCTCTGCTGACTTGCATAGTGATAAATGAATATACTGTATTATGTGTTTGCTCTGGGGGCTCCAAGAAGCATGTCAAAATTGTTTCAGCAAGAACAGAGCTATTTTCCTCCACATGCCCCCAAATGACTCTTCCTACAAGCTTTCACTAATTGCCGTGACACTCTTTTTCACTTAGCGGTTTTGTCTTAAAATATAGAAATCATCTTGAATTCATCTCTTTTCTTCATATTGTACATCTAATAAATCAGAAAATCTGGGAGGATATACCTTCAAAATATACCCTGAATCTGATCACTTCTCTTTATTGCCACTTCCACAGTCTGAGCCTTTTCTATTTCTCATCTAGAGTGGAACAGAAGCTTCTTATTGGCCTCTGTGTCTCTAAGATTGCTTTCCTTTTTTCTATCTTCTCCATGGAAGCCATGGTTATCTTTTAAAAATATTCATTAAGTTACAAACTCCACTGGTTAAAATGCCAACCAATGGTGTTCAATTATACTGTACCCAAATATAAGGCCCTAACAGTAAGCAGGGTTCTCTCGAGCTGGCTCAATTATTTCTCTTCACGCTACATTCTATGCATTGGTTTTCAGCCATGCTTGCTTAAATCTGTTTTCACACACAGAATTCAAGCCCCTTTTCCTAGCTAAGCCTTTTGTTTGGGATAATCTGGTCTACCTCTGCCTCAGAGATATCCTCCTTAAACTCTGTTGCATCCCACTCCCTCTGGAAACCACATATCTCTCTTTACAACTTAACCTACATCTGTCGTCTTCATGGATTTATCAGTCCTTGAAGCTATTTATTTATTATCAGTTTCCCCTGTTAGGAAGTGAACTCTGTGAATAGAGAAACTGTGTCTATACTATACTAATTTGTCTGCAGAGAGGACACTACCTGACACCAATAAGAGCTCAATAAATTTCTCTCTAGAAATTGTCTCATTTAATTTGCATGATGATACAATGAAAGATATTTCTACTATGCAATTGAAAATCCCGAGCACAGTCTTGGTCATTGTTAATGTTGTTGTTGCTGTTGTTATTTTTGGTTTTATAACACCTCTTTTGGTAGGCCTACTATGTATTAGGCAGTCTGAAGAGCATTTTATTTCCCTTGGGAATTTCAGTCTTTACAATGCCTTGGGGATTTGTATGATATCCCCCAGCCCCTCTTTCATCCTAGGATAGCTTTTTAACACAGCATTAGACAAATGAAATGTAAGCAGAGGCTCCTTGAAGAATGTTGCTTTAGAGAGTTCCCTGAGGCCACTTCTCTTTCGTTCTGCCTTAAAATCCATGGGTAGGATGCCTCCATTTGCAATATTCACCTGCACAGGAGTAAACTCTGAGATCTGAGGGTCATCCTGATGCAGCTGAGCTGTTGGACCAATGCCAGCAGCTAGCTCTCTCCAGACGCCTTATAATTTGAAGAGAGAGGCATAAAAGAGCAATCCCTTATTTGTTTCAGCCACTGTTGGATGGATTGACTTGAAACTAAAAGGATTCTAACATCAAACAGTTGTCAAGGTTAAAAAAAATCACATTTAATGAATAGTCTTTATTTAAAGGAATAAATTTGCATTATTTCCAACTATTCAGTTAGCAAGGTATAATCTATTTGTATTCAATGAGCATCTGTCTTTTGAAGTGATTTAAAGTACACTAATGTGTCCCATCTTTTGATTTTTGTCATTTCATAATAGAAATGTCAATAAAAAATATTCCTTTGGACAACGTTTTCCCATCTTAAGTGTTCCTCATAATTCCCTGTGGATAATTTTCAAATATAAAAACTTATAAATACTCACTGTATTAAGAGTCAGTAAGATATATATCTACATAGGTATCGATATCCATATATAATATATATAAATATATATTACATTATATATAACTCATATATAACTTAACTACCTGGGCAATTCTGGAATATATTATAAGCTTAGAAATCACTGCCTAAAGTAGAGAATCATGAAAGCAGCAAGGGAAAAAAGTCCTTAACCTACAAGGGAAGACAGATCAGGTTTGCAACAGACCTCTCCACAGAAACTTGGCAGGCCAGAAAGGAGTGGCAGGATATATTCAGTGTGCTGATTCAGAAAAATATGCAGGTAAGAATTCTTTATCCAGCAAGGCTGTCATTCAAAATAGGAGAGATAAAAAGTTTCCCAGACAGGGGCGCCTGGGTGGCTCAGTCGGTTAAGCGGCCGACTTCGGCTCAGGTCATGATCTCGTGGTCCGTGAGTTCGAGCCCCGCGTCGGGCTCTGTGCTGACAGCTCAGAGCCTGGGGCCTGTTTCAGATTCTGTGTCTCCCTCTCTCTGACCCTCCCCCGTTCACGCTCTGTCTCTCTCTGTCTCAAAAATAAATAAACATTAAAAAAAAATTTAAAAAAAAAGTTTCCCAGACAAACAAAAATTAAAGGAGTTTGTGACCACTAAACCAGCCCTGCAAGAAACTTTAAGGGGGACTCTCTGAGGGGAGAAAAGATAAAAATATGCATACATACATACATACATACCAAAAGCAACAAAGATTAGAAAGGACCAGAGAACACCACCAGGAACTCCCAACTCTACAAGCAACATAATGGCAATAAATTCATAATCTTTCAGTACTCACACTAAACGTCAATGGACTAAATGCTCCAGTCAAAATACATAGGGTAACAGAATGGATAAGAAAACAAGGTCCATCTATATGCTGTTTACAAGAGACCCACTTTAGACCTAAAGACACCTTCAGATTGAAAATAAGGGGATGGAGAACCATCTATCATGCTAATGTTCAACAGAAGAAAGCTGAGTAGCCATACTTACATTAGACAATCTAGACTTTAAAATAAAGACTGTATCAAAAGATGAAGGGCATTATATCATAACTAAGGGGTCTATTTGCCAAGAAGATCTAACAATTGTAAACAGTTATGAGCCAAATGTGGAACACCCAAATATATAAATCACTTAATCACAAACATAAAGAAACTCATTGATAGCAATATTATAATAGTAGGGGATTTCAACAGCCCACTCACAGCAATAGATAATCTAATAAAAAAATTAACAAGGAAACAATGGCTTTGAATGACACACTGGATCAAATAGACTTAACAGATATATTCAGAACATTTCATCCTAAAGCAGCGGAATATTCATTCTTCTCCAGTGCACATGGATTGTTCTCCAGAATAGACCACATACTGGGATACAAATCAGCCCTCAACAAGTACAAAAAGATCGAGATCGTACTGTGCATATTTTCAGGCCACAATGCTATGAAACTCAAAATCAGCCACAAGAAAAAATTTGGAAGGTAACAAATACTTGGAGACTAAAGAGCATCCTACCAAAGAATGAATGGGTTAACCAAGAAGTTAAAGAGGAAATTAAAAAGTTCATGGAAGCCAATGAAAATGATAACACCACAACCCAAGACCTCTGGGATGCAGGAAAGGCAGTCATAAGAGGAAAGTATATAGCAATTCAGGCCTTCCTAAAGAAGGAAGAAAGATCTCAGATACACAACCTACCCTTATGCCTTGAAGAGCTGGGAAAAGAACAGCAAATAAAACCCCAAACCAGCAGAAGATAGGAAGTAATAAAGATTAGAGCAGAAATTAATGCTATTGAAACCCAAAAACAATAGAACAGATCAATGAAACCAGAGGCTGATTCTCTGAAAGAATTAACAAAGAACCAAAGAATTAACTGGCTAGATAAACCACTAGCCAGTCTTATCAAAAAGAAAAACGAAAGGACCCAAAAAGTAAAATCAAGAATGAAAGAGGAGAGATCACAACCAACACAGCAGAAATAAAACAATAATGAGAGAATATTATGAGCAATCATATGCCAATAAAATGGACAATCTGGAAGAAATGGACAAATTCCTAGAAACATAGACACTACTAGAACTGAAACAGAAAGAAACAGAAAATTTGTACAGACCCATAACCAGTAAAGAAATCGAATTAGTAATCAAAAATCTTCCCAAAAACAAGAATGCAGGGCCAGATGGCTTTCCAGGAGAATTCTACCAAACGTTTAAGGAACAGTTAACACCTATTCTCTTGAAGCTGTTCTATCTAAAAAATAGAAACAGAAGGAAAACTTCCAAACTCTTTCTATGAAGCCAGCATTACCTTGATTCTAAAACCAGACAGAGACCCCGCTAAAAAGGACAGCTATAGACCAATTTCCCTGTTGAACATGGATGCAAAAATCCTCAACAAGGTATTAGCCAACCAGATCCAACAATACATTAAAAAAAAGTATTCACCACGACCAAGTGGGATTTATACCTGGGATGCAGGGCTGGTTCAATATCCACAAAACAATTAACGTGATTCATCACATCAATAAAAGAAAGGACAAGAATCACATGATCCTCTCAATAGATGCAGAGAAAGCATTTGACAAAATACAATATGCTTTCTTGATAAAAACCCTCAAGAAAGTAGGGACAGAAGGATCATAACCTCAAGATGATAAAAGCCATATATGAAAGACCTAACACTAATATCACCCTCAATGGGGAAAAACTGAGAGCATTCCCCCTAAGGTCAGGAACAAGACAGGGATGTCCACTCTCGCCACTGTTATTCAACACAGTATTGGAAGTCTTAGCCTCTGCAATCAGACAACACAAGAAATAAAATGCATCCAAATCAGCCAGGAGGAAGTCAGACTTTCACTCTTCACAGATGACATGGTACTCGAAATGGAAAACCCAAAAGATTCCACCAAAAAACTGCTAGAACTGATTCATGAATTCAGCAATGTTGCAGGATATAAAACCAATGCACAGAAATCGGTTGCATTCCTATACACCAACAATGAAGCAATAGAAGGAGAAATCAAGGAATTGATCCCATTTATAGTTGCACCAAAAACAATAAGATACCTAGGAATAAATCTAACCAAAGAGGTGAAAAATCTATATACTGAAAACTATAGAAAGTTTATTAAAGAAATTGAAGAAGACACAAAAAAATGGAAAAATATTTCATGCTCCTGGATAAGAAGAACAAATATTGTTAAAATGTCAATACTACCCAAAGCAATGTACATATTCAATGCAATCCCTATCAAAATAACACCAGCATTCTTCACAAAGCTAGAACAAATAATCCTAAAATTTGTATGGAACCAGAAAAGACCCCAAATAGCCAAAGCAATCTTGAAAAAGAAAACCAAAGCAGGAGGCATCACAATCCTAGACTTCAAGCTATACTACAAAGCTGTAATCATCAAGACAGTATGGTACTGGCACAAGAACACTCAGCTCAATGGAACAGAATAGAGAACCCAGAAATAGACCCACAAACATATGGCCAACTAATCTTTGACAAAGCAGGAAAGACTATCCAATGGAATAAAGACAGTCTCTTCAGCAAGTGGTGCTGGGAAAACTGGACAGCAACATGCAGAAGAATGACCCTGGACCACTTTCTTACACTATACACAAAAATAAACTCAAAATGGATAAAAGACCTAAATGTAAGAAAGCCATCAAAATCCTCGAGGAGAAAGCAGGCAAAAACCTCTTTGATCTTGGCCGCAGCAACTTCTTGCTCAACACATCTCCGGAGGCAATGGAAACAAAAGCAAAAATGAACTATTGGGACCTCACCAAAATAAAAAGCTTCACCACAGTGAAGGAAACAATCAGCAAAGCTAAAAGGCAACCGACAGAATGGGAGAAGATATTTTCAAATGACATAGCAGATAAAGGGTTAGTATCCAAAATCTATAAAGAACTGATCAAACTCAATACCCAAAAAACAAATAATCCAGTGAAGAAATGGACAACAGACATGAATAGACACTTCTCCAAAGAAGACATCCAGATGGCCAACTGACACATGAAAAAATGCTCAACATCACTCATCATCAGGGAAATACAAATCAAAACCACAGTGAGATACCACCTCACACCTGTCAGAATGGCTAACATTAACAACTCAGGCAACAACAAATGTTGGCGAGGATGCGGAGAGATAGGATCTCTTTTGCACTGCTGGTGGGGTTGCAAGCTAGTGCAGCCACTCTGGAAAGCAGTATGGAGGTTCCTCCAAAAATTAAACATAGAACTACCCTACAGTCCAGCAATTGCACTACTAGGTATTTATCCAAGGGATAGGGGCATGCCATTTCAAAGGGACACATGCACCACCACCTCAATGTTTATAGCAGCACCGTCAACAATAGCCAAAGTATGGAAAGAGCCCAAATGTCCATCAACAGATGAATGGATAAAGAAGATCACACACACACACACACACACACACACACACACACACACACACACACAATGGAGTATTACTCGGCAATCAAAAAGAATGAAATCTTGCCATTTGCAACTTCATGGATGGAACTAGTGGGTATTATGCTAAGTGAAATTAGTCAGAGAAAGACAAATATCATATGAGTTCACTGAAATGAGGACTTTAAGACACAGAACAGATGAACATAAGGGAAGGGAAGCAAAAATAATATAAAAACAGGGAGGGGGCAAAACATAAGAGACTCTTAAATACGAAGAACAAACAGAGGGTTACTGAAGAGGTTGTGGGAGGGGGATGGGCTAAGGTAAGGAGCATTAAGGAATTTACTCCTGAAATCATTGTTGCACTATATGCTAACTAATTCAGATGTAAATTAAAAAAATAAAATTAAAAAGAAATCACTGCCCAAATCTTATATGATTATGTATAAATAATCCTGTTTCATAACATGATACCAAAGTGAGTGTTTTAATTTTTTTGAAGTTTATTCATTTTTGAAAGAGAGAGAGAGAGAGAGAAACAGAGAAACAGAGAAACAGAGTGTGAGTGAGGGAGGGGCGGAAAGGGAGGAAAATACAGAATCTGAAGTGGGCTCCAGGCTCTGAGCTGAAAGCACAAAGCCCAATGTGGGGCTCAAACTCAAAAGCCATGAGATCATGGCCTGAGCCAAAGTCAGATGCTTAACAGACTGAGCCACCCGAGCGCCCCCCAAAGTGAGTGTTTTATTCAATTAATCAGGTCAAACCTAGTGGAGGACTATAGGGGAACTAAATAGGGTTAGATAAAATTCAGATAAATATTGTAGAATGGGCATAGGGCTTGCAGATCATCCATGGAGATGGGAGCCTTGCTTAACAGCATTGAGCAGCAGGTACAGAGGGACCCTCACTGAATGTAATAAAGATTAGGAAGGAGGATAGTTGACAACCAGAGATATCCATTACCAAGTTGTCCTTGCTTTTGCTATGAACTCCATTAACTTCTCAGTGATTTTAAGCTTAAAACATATCCTAAGGAAATGCTTATTTTAATGGCTTACTTAATCATGTCTAGGTACTTTGTTTGGCAGAGAGAAGTAACAGACAGCTTTTTTCTATCGGCTAGCTACAATTCGTTGTGCTATGTAACAAACTAACCGAAAACTTAGTGGCTTAAAACAACATCTATTTATGATTTCTCCTAAGTCTATGAGTCAGCTGAGTGGTTCTGCCCATCTGAGCCAGGCATAGCTGATCTCAGCTGAGTTTGTTCATGCTTCTATGTCAGTTGGAGAGAGGTTAACTCTTCTAGGATATCTTCAACTAGTCTCTCTTTTTCCCAAGAGATTTTTCTGGGATTGTTCTCATGGTGTAGCAGGAGTTTGAAGAGGAAGTGGACGGACACACACAAGTGTTTTATCTATGTATGGCAAGTCTGTAATTATCCTAATGGCCAAAGCAGTTCACATGGCTCAACCTAGAATCATTGTGGAAAGAAACTATCAGAAGGCATGAATACAGGAAGGCTGGAAGGGGAGCCTGGGTGGCTCAGTCAGTTAAATGTCCCACTCTTGATCTCAGCTCAGGTAATGATCTCAGGGTTCATGAGTTTGAGCCCTGCACTCTGTGGTGACAACACAGAGCCTGCTTGGGACTCTGTCTCCCTCTCTCCCTGTACCTCCCCCCCACAGCCCCCTACTTGTTCTCTCTCTCTCAAAATAAATAAAAATAAACTTAAATAAAAGGAAGGCTGGAAAATTAGGGCCAGTTAACATAATGGTAACTTATTTCAACACTTTAGATTTACAGTAATTATTGAGAAGATTGATAGTTTCCCACCATGACATTTAAACTGTCCTTTCTCCTGGATAATGGAAGTCTTATTTTTAGTGGGAATATGCCCACACAGGATTAAAGATCATATATACTTCCTCCTTTGGAACTATGTGCAACTATGTGACCAAGTACCAGTCAAAGTAGTGTAAGTAGTAATGACCAATGGTAATTCTAGAAAGATCTCTTAAAAAGGATTTCATCTTGGCTTTGTCATCTTGTTATTTCTTTTTCTTCTGGGTTCTACCACCAATTTAGGTATTAGAGAACCATGAACCAGTTTTTCCTATGAAATGACCATGAAGAGGAAAACCACTATAATAATGGTAGAGTAGAAAAATAGGAGCTTATGTCCCCAATAGCACTATGGAACCATCATAATAGCTATGTAATGCCTACTTTTGGACTTGTTTTCTCATGAAAAAGAAATAAATTTCAATCTTGTCCAAACACTTCGTTTTTATCTAAGTCTAATTTGGTGTAGATCTGCAGATGTCAAATATAAATGCTAAAAGTAAAAAGTAAAACCCTGGCTATGAAAACATTTTATTTTATTATTATTTAAATACTTATTTATGTATTTTTGAGAGAAAGAGAGAACACAAGCAAGGGAGGGACAGAGAGAGAGGGAGATAGAGAATCCCAAGCAGGCTTCCCCACAGAGCCCAATGTGCGGCTTAATCTCACAAACTGTGAGATCATCACCTGCGCCGAAATCCAGAGATGGATGCTTAACTGACTGAGCCACCCAGGCATTCTTGGCTATGAGAACATTTTAATAGATTTCTTTTATATAGGACCTCTCAGAACCTTAAATGCTCACAAGTATATTGAATTGCTAAGAAGGACATAGCATTCCATGTTTGCAATTAGAATGTGAGTCAGAATGAGTGTTTTCTAGAATAGGGTTTTGCAAAACTATTTTATAGTTTACGTAAGCTATACCAATATATGACAATGCCCATAGTTTCAACTGTTTATTCCTAATTATCATCCTAAATTTTGTTTATGTCACTAATTAATATTCTGTAAGAACATATGACCATTAATACCATGAGACACCAACTTATATTGTTGTGTAAGAAAGGGAGGTTGTTTCCTAACTTTGATTGGGATAAGAACGGAGAGAGAAAAGATCTTCTGTAGCAAAGTGTTTGTGCTAAGTGATCTCACTACAGAGTCTTCAACATAAGAAAAATGGGCATCTATAGAAAATGGACTATACAATTTGGGCCTAAGAGACACCAAACTAGAGGAAAGGAAAAGGACCAATGCTAAGAAAATAAACTCACAAGAAAAAAAAAAGGCATTTTCTGTTTGTTATTTCCTGGTTCGCTTTGGAATATTTCTTTTCTCATGGAATTTATTTTAGCTTGGCATCAGCCTGTGAAAAAGGTAATCTCTCAAACTAGAACATTTCTCAAGGCTTCCCAGCTGTAAAAATAATGAGTGATTCTAAGAAAAGGACTGAGTAATTCCTGAATATGGCATCTGAACATGGATACTCTGGCTGTAGAATTTTCTCTGGTGATTTTCTGAATATTTAATGACTCTTTATTTCACAATTTCCAACTTCTTTTAAACTAAGCTCAATGTAATCAGAAAGAGTATTTACTTTTTTTTTTTTGAATTGAAGTATAGTTGACACACAAGGTTACATTAGATTCAGGTGATTGAATAGTGATTGAACATAGTGATTGAACAACTCTGTACATTATGTTCTGCTCATCAAGGAGTATTTACATTTCAAATGCAACACAACAATAATTTATCCAACATCTAATATTCCCAGAGCCCTGTAGAAGATGCTGTGGAGAATGTACTATAGAAGGTATTGAGTCCATGGTGTTTATATGGACAGCTGTTTTCTATCGGCTAGCTACAATTCATTGTGCCACGTAACAAACCACCCAAAAACTTAGTGGCATAAAACATCTATTTATGAGTTCTTCTAAGTCTATAAGTCAGCTGAGTTGTTCTGCCCATCTGAGCCAGGCATAGCTGATCTCAGCTGAGTTTGTTCATGCTTCTATGTCCGTTGGAGAGAGGTGTTTATATTCTGTTTGGATTAGCTAATATAATACAAAGTCGAATGTGTTTTGGGCTACCCAACACCAAGAATAAAAACAAAGCATGCATAAACATGTAAGAGAGAGAGAGAGAGAGACAGAGAGACAGAGAGACAGACAGAGACAGAGAGAAAGAGAGGTGGGTGGGGAGAGAATTAGATCTGGGAGAGAAATAAGAGCAGGATTTAGAGATGAGGGATTATGAAGACAAATTCTGAAGGACAAAAAGGATTCACACACCAGAGATTCAGGGAGAACACATCAAGCAAAGAGGATCACATAGACAAAGACATGGAAACAAGACAACCAAAGATATATTTGGGTAGTATAAACAAATGTTTTACAAGAGCACATATTTGGTGAATATTTGATAGGAACAAAATATTTTGTGGAAACAAAATAGCCAACAAAGAACTAGTAAAGATTTTCAAGCATGCTTAGCTCTGTGGAACAGGATGATTGTCCTTTTGGTAACTTGTAGACTGGAAATGATTGGAGAAAACATCAGGCAGAACCTGGAAATAAACAGAGGTTGCCACAGTTGAAGTTAGAGAATTGCAGATTGAACCTAGAAGTTAGCAAGGGATATATTAAACCACACACACACACACACACACACACACACACACACACACACACACTTGAAGGCAAGAAACATTGAAGGCATACAGTTATAGTATTTGATTCCTAACTTTGTGTGATTAAGTGCTGGATGTTGGGGTTAGGGGAAACGTGGCAACACCAGTGGAAGAATCAAAGTTTTACTTGGCTATCTAAGAGGATTAGTCAATGTAGTTAGTGCACAAAATAACAATATGTTTTTTGAAACAGCATGAAAACCTCCACGAAACTATACTCATTACACGCACTAAAACGATTGTCTTAGGGAGGACAGAGAAATGTAGAAGGCTATCCTGATAAAAGGGAAAAATAAATGAATAAAATATGGAGAAAACTCCAGATTGTGATAATACAGCAAAGGAAAATCCAAGAGATTAAAACACAAGATTCATTCAAACCCCAAATACTTGTTGGAGGGCCATAAACCATACCAAATGTGCTCTTGGCCACTGGTTCTCTGATGTGATTGTATACTCTCATATAACATCCGGAGTAAGGCTATACTGTGTAAGCTATGAAAGCTGTTCCGTGTCTTCTGCAAAACAATAAAGTGATGATTAAAGGAGAAGGAAACAAAGAAGAGAGAACAGGAGGCCATTAGAAAGGAAGGAATTGTGGTGTGCACAGTGGTGGGTCACATGGACCCTCCTTTAGGAAAGGACTTGCCTCAGCCATGGAGGTTGCTGGTTGCAGCCTGCAGGTGCCAGGCCCGCCAGAGATCACCTCAGCTGTGGATAGAGGCAACATTTATTCAAAAACACATCAATGTGGCAGCATTACCAACAATAGCCAAACTATGGAAAGAGCCCAAGTGTCCATGGAAAGATGAATGAATAAAGAAGATGTGGTATGGACTATTGGACTATTTCTCAGTCATCAAAAACAATGGAATCTTGCCATTTGCAATGATATGGATGGAGCTGGAATGTATTATGCTAAGCAAAATGAGTCCATCAGAGAAAGACAAATACCAAAAAACAAATGGTTTTACTCATGTGTGGAATCTAGTTAACAAGACAGATGAACATATGAGAAGAGGAAAAAAAAAAGAGAGAGGGAGGGAAACAAACCATAGGAGACTCTTAATGACACAGAACAAACTGAGGGTTGATGGAGGGAGTTGGTGGAGATGGACCAAATGGGTGTTGGGCACTTATTACAATGAGCACTGGTGTCGTACATCAGTGATGAATCACTAAATTCTCCTCCTGAAACAAAAACCAAAAACAAACAAAACCTCACATCAATGAAGAAGTAAAAGCCTAGTTTACCAGCCAATCTCAAGATATCTCTGAAGAATCCTTCCAGCTCTGGATGGCTCCAGTGGGTTGTCCGAGGCCATTTTGAGATCTGCTTCACTGCTCAGCTTCTCCCTCTGCCCATTTCTGTTTCCTTCCCTTCTCTTCCTCAGATGTTAATTTCAGCTCTTTAATAAATACCTTAGGCATTAAATTCCTTTTCAGAGGCTACTTTCCCATGCTTTTACCATGTTGTTGCTCATGTACTTTGTCCATATTAGGAGCTATCCAAAGAAAGGAAAACATTCTGTGTGCCTACTACTCATTCTCGCAAGCCATACAGAGAATAAAACAAGAGAAACCGTTCTCAACCATGGATCTATTATCAACCATAGATCTATTATAGAACATAAGGATCAAGAAGAGCATTCAGGGGTGCCCGGGTGGCTCAGTTGGTTAAGCGTCTGACTTCAATTCAGGTCATGATCTCGCAGTCTGTGAGTTCAAGCCCCGCATTGGGCTTTAAGCTGTCAGTACAGAGCCTGCTTCAGATCCTCTGTCTTTCCTCTGCTCCTCCCCTGCTAGTTCTCTCTCTCTCTCAAAATAAATAAATAAACTTAAAAAAGGGGGGGGGCATTCAGTTTGCATAACCGAGAAAAGAAGAAAAGACACAAACAATAGCAAGATGAACCCTGGAAACAGTGTTAGATGGGGTGGCGAAGAAGGTTCACTGGAGCATTGAGAGACTGTATGCTTGTGGTAGGCAGAATAATGTCCTAGTATGTCTAAGTCCTGATTATTGGAACCTGTCAGTATGTTACCCTCCATGGCAAAAGGAATTTTGCAGATGTGATTCAATGAAGGACCTTGAGATGGGGTGGGAATCCTGGACTACTCAGGTGAGCCTAATGTAATCACAGCTGTTCTTAAAAGTGGAAGAGGGAGGCAGGTGAGTAGAGTCAGAGGGAAAGGTGAGGAAAATACAAAGGTCCGAGAGGTGCAATGTTGCTGGCTTTGAATATGGATGAAAGCGGCCAAAAAACAAGGACTGTGGGTGGCCTGATGAAGATGAAATAAAAAACCCAAACACAGGGAAATATATCATCTCCTAGAGTCTCCATAAGGAAAGACAGCATGGCCATCACCTTAATTTTAGGCCAATGGAACCCATATCAGACTTTAAATGTAGAGAACTCAAAGACAGTAAATACGTACTGTTTTAAGCCACTACATTTATGGTGATTTTTTTTAAACTCACACAGATACTTGAAACGAACACAGTGCTGATATCAGCTATATGGCAACTATGGGGAAGAAGAATAAGACATTGGGCTTGTCTTATTACGGAGGTGGGGAAGGATCATCAGGATCTTCATCTGCCACTCAGCACTATGGCCTTCCTCCAATCACAGAGCGTATCTGCACCCAGCTATTCCCGTCTAGAACCTGAATGAAGGTGACACACACAGTTTCTCCAAGCTTGAGTCAAACACTTGCTGGGCACACAGCTCAGAAGAACAGGGACTGAACCCAAGTGCTTCTATTAATGACATGTAGTCACTTCCTTTATCTCATTTTCTCCCTTCCCTCTGGGACTCCTGAGCCATGCCCCCATCCTTGTAAAGACCTCCAGAGAGTAAAACCATAGGAATATTTGGCCTTCTTTACTACAGTGTTTAGATGTTTAAAGGTCTCACGAGTCACAGTTATTGTGGGTGGTGATTCTGTCTATTCATATGTATTTTTCCACAAACAAAAATGAGGGGCAGGGATAGAGAGGAAAGAAAATGAAGTTTCATATAATCGTTATTTGTCTCAACTGGCACTGGTCTTTCCAATGAAGAGCGAAGAGTGTCTACTTCTTTATTAAATTAAGTTGGTATCTGTGCTCTTTAACCTCATCTGGCAGCCCAGCGCCTGCATTTATTATTCTCAGAGAGGAAACTTGCCATCCAACATCTGGTCTGCATTTGTTTCCCTTTAATTTCCTTTACCCATTCTATCATCTATGCTTTCCTAAAAGCAGTCATCTGAATGGATGTTAATACCTCTTAGCATTTTATATTCACACCTCTGGTCTGCATTCTGCAAAGAGATCAGAGATACACCTGATTAACCCAAATAGGTGCCAGGAACAAAAAGAAAGCCCCTACTTACATGTAAAGAGCATTCATCATAAATACGTTAGAATTATTCTTTCAGTCTGAGAAGGAAGATGCTCTGAAAAACTAAATTTACAATAAGTGCATGTCTAAAAGAATGCATCTTCCTCTAAGGGAAAAGAATGGTGCCTAGATCAGGAATAATAAAAACAAGAAAACAGACTTGTATTAAAAACCGTGTCTCAATTGGTGCACGGTTAGCTACAGGAGAGTATCTGGTATTTGCAGGGATGTCCGTCTGAGTCCCTGGGTTCTCCATGGTGGACAGGAGAACAAGTCAGATGTGTGACTCTTTCTCTTAGAGATCAGGTCAACCTTTGGCCATAGTTTGAATTAGTCACAGCATGCAAAGAAAACACTGGGTAAGTTTGTAATATTCAGTTTTTAAAAATCACAACTGGAGCAACATCTGTGTTGAAGAAAAGAGAGCTCTTGGGAAATGTGGCCGCTCTGTCAGCACTGCATAATGCAAGAGAAGGAGTGAGCAACCGGATGGAATTAGAATTGTTCTACACGTATGTGTCAGAATTCTACTGAAGTCCAACGGGTCTCAGTGTTTTAAAAGCTGGATTTCATATGGGGCATGTGCAAATCTTGGCTTCTGCATGACAAAACAGAAGAAAAGTAACTCTTTTCCATCATACTATCCCTCCGTTTGGTCGAATGAAATTAACTTTCTGCCGCAAAGAGTTTGTATCTATTAACTCTTTGAAGTTAATTCAACTGCAGAATGGGCCAACCTGATTTAACTGTGCCACGTGGATGCACCATTTGCTTGCCACTTAGAGTGTTATTCTGCTTTTGAAGTATGTCCTCATACATGGTCCCTTTCGCTGTCAGTCGCCGTCTTTTGTCCATGGCTACTATCTTTAGCTGGAGAATTGCTTCCCAGCCTGGCTTCCTTGGCTTCAGGGATTGCTGTGGTGGAGAATACTCAGGTTTGCCCTTCCAGCTTGGCTTTGGCCTGAGAAGGATAGCAGCACATTCCTCTCTTGAGTTTACACCTTACACCTTAATGAAGACATCCAGGCCATTGAGTCTGAGCCTCTTCATCTACCAACTTATGACCTTTAATGCTCATTTACACCCATTTTTTAGTCTTTCCTTTTTGACTCAGAGAAATATGTGTCTCTCTTCCTTTTTAAAATTCATCCCTCAATTTGCCTCTAAATTCACTTCTTCCCCATCCCTGTTAAGACTTTCAATGATCTCATCTTTTGTTTGTATCCTCAGTAATCTTCACGCCTTCTCCAAAGGCTTGTCTAGCCTTTGCTTTGTCTCAAAATAAAAAAACAAGAGCAAAACCAAAAGATTT